>NC_081193.1:44221278-44356278 GCF_902713425.1 Acipenser ruthenus | reverse complement strand
TGGTATCTTAATGTTATGTCTCAGTTTTCTGAGATAAATGAAAGGAGGGTCTCATGCCTAGCATGCCTATTTACAATGACACATTGCTTGATATATTTTGCAGTCAAGGTTCTTTCTACGTACTCCGCTATTTACAACAAACTGTACATGTTATTTCACAAAGGAGAATCCACAATTGATGTACAATGACCATTTACTAATTTAAAGGAAACATTTTCATGCAGATATGAAAATGTTTGGCCCATGGCCTTGTCCATAGGAGCTTATTAGCTGCCCCTATATATGTATATGTAAAAAAAAAAAGATTTAAACTAACTAACTAATGCCGGTAGGTAGGACAAGTGGCCTTGGGCCACCTTCCCCTAAAAAGGCCACCTCAGCCTCCACTATCTCACAGAATAAAATCGCCTGGCACTTGGGTAAGGAAAACCTCCCCTACTCGAGAAACGGGTAGGAGGAAACTTTAGGGAATGGGCAGTTTGGTAGGTGAAGGATTGGGAGCAGGTTTTTGAATGCACCACAGTAACATTTGTATCTGAGGTAGGTAATTTAAAGGAGGAAAGTTAACTGTGAGTAAATGAAAGTGGTATTGTAGGCCTGATAAGTAACGGCGTATTGTGGAGTGAGACAGTTTGCGTTGGGTAAAACAAAAAATGATTAATTCAATTATAGCATTTTCTGTAGGTGACATAAAGTTGAAATGAGATTGAGCACAGAATCTAATATACAATTGCCATCCTGAACCATATGATACTTTGGTGCTTTGGGAAACTGAGTTAGGCATTAATTGAATGTGGGATCAGTAATGTGTGTCACAGAATTGGAACAGGCAGGGGGTCCCCTTGTGGAAAGAGCGAATGGAATTTCTGAAAACTAAAACTAGACGGCAATGGCATTCTTTAAACCTGGTATGTGGGAGGCTTTGATTCTGAAGCTGCCCAGCACTGAAACCCAAGTGAGTTTTGCCATAAGCCTCATAATAGTAGGGGATGAGGATCTGCCTTTGTTGATTATTGACACAGTAGTTAGGTTATCGCAGTTAAAAATAATTACTTTTTTAGACCATTGATTACACCATAAAACTGCAGTGATTAAAATTGGATATAACTCGAATGGTGCTGAAGATTGTTCTTCGGGGGGTAAGGAGAACATTTCAGAGGGTCAGTTTCCAAAGAACCATTTAGTTCCTAAAAAGCCCCCGAAACCTCAGCATCGGTATGCAGGCTGAGAGTGACAGCAGATGTAAGAGAGTCCCCATAGAAGAATGAAATGCCGTATCCATAGTTTATATCAACGCAGCACCCTACGTTGAGATGTATGTGGTGATGCAGTTCAGGAACAGAAGATGCTAAATTTAAAAGCTAATAAATATATGATCAACCTTGAGGTATAATCCTGATAGCAAAATTGAGATGACTGAGTAATGAAAAGGGTACGCGCTTAGTACATGATTTTTTGAAATAGCCAGAACCAAGAATGTCTGTGATGCGACAAAGTTTTTCTTGAGGGAGGCGTGCTTTCATTTTAACTGAATCCAGTTTGATTCCCAGGAATTTGAGGCATGTAGAGCGATCTAGAGTGTTTTCTTTTGATAGAGAAACCCCAAGTTCATGAAAGACAGATTTTAAAATGGTTATAGAATGAGCAGGGGGCTGGTCACTAAAGTCCACTAAAAGGAAATCGTCTAGAAGATGGAGCACAAATGGCAACCTGCATTTATTTAGGAGAATCCAGCATAAAGCTTCAGAGAGAGAGAGAATTGAAAATGTGAGAGCTGCTCCTACATTCAAAAGTAAGACATACTGCAAAATAAAAAAGTTATTTCCATTGAACCCCAAAAAGGTGCTGCTAAGAGGGGTGAATGGGCATGACCTTAACCACCCAGCTGCTTATCCCACGATTTCCACGTGGAGTGCATGCAAGTCCAAATTTGTCACTCCTGTGAGAATAGTGTCCAGGCGCTTATGTGCATATGAAGGTTAGGCCCACACACTGTGGATCTTGTAATGGACTGCAAAACTTTCCTTTAATTGTGTATATACTGTATTATCTGTGTCTAACAAAAGCGAGAAAAAATACTTTCCACTTACCTGTTGTGTAGGGTCCATAGGCCTGCAGTTGGGAGGGTCCTGAAGAACAAAACAAAGTTTAAGTAAATGTTCTGTACATGTATTTGTACTGGAAGGATGCACTTTCCAAAATTTGGTGGCAGGGGTGGGATGCATCAGTGGCCAGCAGGAGGCACTCTCAATTCCATCAGAGCAGAAGAGAAGTTGAAAATCAGTGGAAAGAAGTCTGCAACATGCCTGCAAAACGGAGAAGGGAAAGACCAGAGGACTCTGACGAAGGAGCCATGGCAAGTGGGATTGCAACTTCCCAAGCTGCAGTGCAGCCAGTATGTGGCAGTGATCGAGTGATGTCTGAACTAGTTTCTATGTTCAAAAGCTATCTTGAAGTCCTGACAGCCAGAGAACTTATAGAGAAAGAAAGTGCCAAACAAGATGAACGGTATAAATGTTTACAACGTCAGTTTACACAGCTTCAAGGAGAAGTACATCAAAGCCTTCAAGCAGGATACCCTGAGAGCAGCAGTGATGGCAGGGGAGCAGACACTTGATGTTACATGAGGTTGGTCCAGGGGCTGGAGAGAGCCAAAACTGCAGAAATTAGAAGACTCAGATGACATAGAGCACTTTCTATCCATCTTTGAGCATATGGCTGTGGCTTGCGTGTGGGAGAAGACTTAACTGGGCCAGGAGGCTGGTTCCGTTTCTAACAGGAAAGGCCAGAAGCGCCTTTGTGGCTATGCATCTGGATGAGACAATTGACTATGGGAAAGCGAAGGTTGCTATACTAAAAAAATATGAAATAAATAAGGAGACCTACTGGCAACGGTTCAGAGCTTTGGCGGTCAAGGAGGGGGAGACCCCAAAAGTGCGGCTTTTATGTGCGGCTTAAAGAAATGTACGAGAAATGGATCAAACCAGACAGTAACACAGTGCAACAGATCGGTGAGACTATCATCCTGGAGCAGTTCCTGAAAATGATGAACCCCGAGGTTGGCACATGGATTAAAGAGCATGATCCATCAACTGCCATGGAGGCCACCCGCCTAGCTGATGTCTACGTCTCAGCTCAGAGAGGAATGAAGGCCTACCGTTACATCAGGGGATCCACAACACCGGGTAAGTCTGCAGGGTTGGGGAAGGGTTGTGTTCAATTTGTTAAAAATCAGTTTCCACCCAATCAGCCTGGTAAATCTGCTAGGGAACCAGTAATCTGCCATCACTGTGGTCAGGCAGGTCACTATAGACCAGAATGCCTATTGAGAAAACCAAAACCGTCAAACTTGTGCTATGTTCCTAGACTTACTAAAACAGGGAGGCCATCATTTAAACAATGCTTGGTTTGTTTTAATTAAAGGCCTACAGTACCATCAGAGTAAGGAGGGAGAACAGTTGGTCATTCCCAAAGCACAGAGAGGGAAGATTTTGACATTGGGGCATACGATCCCATGGACAGGTCATTTGGGGAAGCACAAAACACTTGCCCGTATTGCAAGTCACTTTTATTGGCCAGGCCTATTAACAGAAGTTGGGGATTTTATTAAATTGTGTCCTGAGTATCAGATGTCATGTGCAGAGGAGAAAAGTAACTAAGGCCCATCTCTCACCTCTTCCTATAATCAGTACACCATTTGAACGCATAGCAATGGATGTGGTCGGCCCCTTGGAGAGAAGTAGATCAGGGCATAAATATATACTGGTCATATGTGATTATACAATTCATTATCCTGAGGTGTTTCCTTGGAATGTCAAGGCCAGGCCAATAGCTAGTGTATTGATGCAATTGTTTTCAAGGGTAGGGATCCTAAGAGAAATTCTTACAGTTCAGGGCACAAACTTCAGACCAAAACTGTTATACCAGGTTTTCAGGCTGATGGTTTATTAAAAGTATAAGGACCAAACCTTACCACCCTCAGACAGATGGTTGACTGTTTTAATCAAATCCTGAAGGCGATGCTGGGGAAATTCATGTCCAAGACAGGAGGAAATCAGTGATCAGGGATCAGTGGATACCATACTTTCTCTTCACATATAGGGAAGTCCCTCAGGTGTCGACTGGGTTTCCACCTTTTGAACTCTTGTATGGCAGACAGGTGCAAGGGCCATTGGATATCCTAAAAGAGACCTGGGAGTCAAGCCCTGCGGAAGACCAAACTGTCGTCAGCTATGTTCTTCAAATGCATGACCGGCTGCAAAAGATGATATCATTGTCACAAGAAAACATGAAGCAAGCACAACAAACCCAGAAGGCCTGGTATGACAAATCTGCACATACCAGAGAGTTCCAGCACGGTCAAGATGTGTTGCTGCTTCTGCCATCTCAAGAAAACAAGCTGCGAGCTAAATGGCAAGGTCCACATAAGGTCTTGCAGAAGATGGGCCCACTGACCTACGAGATTGCCGTGCCGGACCGACGAAAGACAAGGCAGGTTTACCATGTTAACCCATTAAAAGCATAGTACAGCCATCCGGAGCAGCCTCAACAGCATCTCTTTATTAGAGCTGTAGAGGAGGAGGATGACCAAATGACTGAGCAATACTTTCCTACAGATGATCAATCACATGGCCTAGACCTGAGCCATCTAACAGCAAATCAACAGAGAGAGATCTTGTGTTGTTTAATGCCTGGCTTGTTCCAAGAAAGACCAGGTTACACTAAACTTGTGGAACATCGGATCCCACTGAAGGACGTCAACCCTGTCAGACAGCAGTTTTATCGGGTGTCTGAAAGGCTGATTCCGGTGTTACGGAATGAGTTGGGAATTATGAAGTCCTTG
The DNA here is from genome assembly GCF_902713425.1 of Acipenser ruthenus. Taxonomy (NCBI): domain Eukaryota; kingdom Metazoa; phylum Chordata; class Actinopteri; order Acipenseriformes; family Acipenseridae; genus Acipenser; species Acipenser ruthenus. Next base: position 44,351,435 of record NC_081193.1, on the reverse strand, counting down.
GGAGTCATCATCTACCAGCAGTGAGTGGAGTAGCCCTATCATATTAGTTACAAAGAAAGATGGAAGCCTCCGATTTTGTATCGATTTTCGGAAAGTGAATGCAATGTCTAAATTTGACCCCTATCCTATGCCATGAATTGACGAAATGATTGAAAAGCTTGGGAGAACCAAGTTCATTACCACTTTGGACTTGTGCAAGGGATATTGGCAGGTTCCCTTAGCAGCAAATTCCCGAGAATATATAACCTTTCGTACTCCTTTTGGGCACTATCAATTTATGGTTATGCCGTTTGGGCTCCATGGGGCCCCGGCAACTTTTCAAAGGCTCATGGATCAAGTTCTTCAAGGCACTCAAAAGTTTGCAGCAGCCTATCTGGACGATGTGGTTGTTTACAGTACATCCTGGGAAGATCACTTGACACACTTAAGAGCTGTGTTTAAGAGCATCAAAGAAGCTGGACTTACCATCAATCCTGCTAAGTGTGACATTGCCCAGAGGGAAGTCAAGTATCTTGGATACCATCTGGGTAATGGGGTCATCAAACCACAATTGGCGAAGGTGGAGGCGGTTCAGAACTGTGGTCAACCCGAGACTAAGAAGGAAGTGAGATCCTTCCTTGGCTTAATAGGATGGTACCGCAGGTTCATCCCTGACTTCTCCACTAGAGCAGCTATCGTCACTGAGCTGACCCGGAAGACTGAACCGAACAAAGTGAATTGGACTGAGGCCTGTGACAGAGCATTTCAAGATTTAGAGGAAGCTCTTGTAGTGAACCTGTGTTACAGAGCCCAGACCTTTCTAAACCCTTTGTTGTCCAAACAGATGCTTCTAATGCAGGACTTGGAGCCAGAAAACTTGAGGCCAGTGGTGTACATTAGCCGCAAATCGTTTCCCAGAGAAACTCGATATTCAACAGTTGAAGGTGTGCCTGGCGATCAAATGGGCCCTTGATTCGCTACGGTACTGTCTGATCAGCCGGGAGTTTATGTTGGAGACAGATCATCAAGCATTGCAATGGCTTGGGAAGATGAAAGACTCCAATGCTCATATCACTCGGTGGTACCTGGCAATGCAACCCTTCCATTATACAGTAAAGTACAGGGCAGGAGCCCAGAACCAAATTGCAGACTTTCTTTCTTGTGTCCCTGACATTGTGGGTCTTGCAATGGGCTGCAAAGACTTTCCTTTAATTGTTTATATACTGTATTATCTGTGTCTAACAAGAGAGAAAAAAAATAACTTTTCACTTTTCACTGTTGTGTAGGGTCCATAGGCCTGCAGCTGGGAGAGTCCTGAAAAACAAAACAAAGTTTAAGGAAATGTTCTGTACATGTAGTTGTACTGGAAGGGTACACACTTCCAACAGTGCATCTGCAAAGTTTAACACATCTTTTTAACGTGCTTCAATGAAAAAATAAGAAAACTGTATTGTAAAAGTGTATGCTGTTTTATTTTTTTACTGACAGATGGCAGAAGTGTGATTGACAGACCAGGTCATCTGTATAAACACAGCTGAGAGTGAAAAATGAATGCCTGTGTATCTACATAGAATAAAACAAGGATATTACTTTATTTATTTGTTGGTGTTACAGGTTGTAAGGAAGCCTTGTCAGGTTTGGTACTGGTCAAAGCAACCTATTTATTTATTGTACCTACACTTCACAGATAGTAATTCATATAACAGCACTATACACCCTTGTCTAAATCTGGGAAACAGACTGTATAGCACATGATGGAAAATTTGAGACACAAGTTTTCTCATGTATATGTGCTAGATAAAGATGCTTTGAAATCTATCACACAAAAAAAAATTCTAAAAAGTGGTATGCCTAATGCTGCCATTGTAAAGAATTATTTATACTTACATAATGGTGCCATTGTAAAAAAAATGATGTTATGATCTATATTATAATGCAATTGTAAACACATTTTTGTTATTTTGTTATTTAAGTTCTATTGAAATACTGTATTTCCATTTATCATAATCACAATAAAAAGTGTGTATTTTTAAAAAATATAACAAAAATTGTTTTGAAAACTGTCCAAATTGCTTATTTGAGGGCTAAAAATGAAAAATCCAAAATAAAGCCTTAGAAAGCCATGCCCCTTGACCTGCAAGTTTAGTGAAACAAATTGTGTCATCTATTCTAGCATAATGAAGGGATAACTGATCAGGGGGAATGAAATCATTTATACTAGAAACAGAGCCAGAATGAGGGGAAGATACATCGATGATAACGTCTCTTACCAGAATACTTGTGAGTGACGACACCTAGTGGACTGATGTGGTAGAATGGAAAAGGGGGTTCAGAAAACGGGCCGATCATAAAACCTTTAGTTATTTCTTTTTTGACCAGAAGGTCGACAGTTTCTGGATCATTTAAGGCTGATTTGAGTTTATGGCAAATATGGGGAACAGAGAGAGGGTTTACGACGCCCATGATAAATCCGTCATTGAGACCTGCAATTAGATAGCTTACAAAAACCCAGTCCGGGTGGTCAAATAATGATGCAGCCAGTACTATGGGGTTGATAGGCGTAGATGCCAGGCTTAGTCATTTTTTTTTTTCTGAATTGGGGCAAGGGTGTCTAGGGCAAACACTTTTACTGTGACCATCACCACAAAAACTACAAATGTTAAGGAAAAAACAAGAGGCAAAAGTGCAGACATTCACATTAAAATTATTGCATATGGGTTTTTCAGCTGCAAAAAAGACCTGTTTTGCCCATCTGTCATTTGAATGAGGAGGGTGAATCATGAGTGTAGGTTTAGATGGTATTTGGAATGGCTGAGAAGAGACTGATAGTGGCAAATAACGAGAAGTAGCAATATCTGCAGATGGTGCGAGATGAGGATAAACATTGTGAGTTTCATATGAATGCACTGCTAAATCGTATAAAGGGGATTTATGGTGAGCAGAGCCACAAATCTGGCAGGAGAATGTTTTTAAACTGGCGAAATGCCAAGAAAACAATTCGTTGTCCAGGAAGCCCCAGTTTACTCTGACATTAAAAGTAGTCATAAAAAACCGTACCCCCATATCTCATGGATAAATCAGTAACTACGCTGAGATAGGCATCTAGTTCCTGATGGCACGTTGGGTATGTGTCACAGAGAATGTCCCTGTAGAGACTGAAGGCAGTAACAAATTCTGTTACAGTTAACATTTTAAACAGGCGTGGGTCTTTAGATTTCAGTACGACAGAAACTTCGCCGCAATCCAAAACTATCGTAGACTTATAGGAAAGAGAGCAACAGAAGGACGAGATTAACGCCCTTACCTTCCTGGATTTGCGCACAAAGTTTACTGGAAACTAGGGACGAACGAGGCAACAGAGAAACTGCTGATTGAGAGTCGCTGCTGCAGAATGCCGTGGAAGGTTAAAGGAGGGAGGGGCACTAGTAGAATTTCTGGGACCAGGCTGGGTACTTGAAAATGGAATTGCTGTAGACTGGAAAGCACTGCCAGAGCCAAAACTGGGAGTGGGCTGAGATGATTTATGGTGGGTCTCAGTAATAAAAGGTACTTATCTAAACCAGAAATAGTGGATTGTAGTGATTGGAGAGCTTGAAAAATGACTGCGTTGGAAATGTTGCCGGGGGAGTCAGTATGAATTGGACTATTTAGGACAGATGCAGGAGAATCCGAACTTGATTGAGGGGACTGAACTGAAGGAATGTGATCATCTGAAATCTGCAACAATAATGAAGCAGTTGGATGAATAGTTTGGACATGGAATGGTTGGAACGAAGCAGTAAAGTAATCAGATCCTTACGGGAAGCGCCAGCATTGTAGGATACTTTCCTTTTGAACAATGTATTCAGAATACGAGGAATTGATTTGTATCCTTTATCGGAATCCTGACGGGAAGCCAGCCTTGGACTTTTCTGCTATATGGGTCTTGGAGCTGGAGATAAAGCATTCTCAGCATTGGGAATGCTAATTTTAACACTTGGAGGAGTCACCGTTATGCGAGGCAAGTCAAAGACACCAAACAATAAAAAAACGACATAGACAAAGAGGGCTTTTATAGGGCTGATGATTACATTATTGATTAATGGGTGGATTCTCCTATTCAAAAAGACAACAAGTTTCCAAGTTTACTTACATAATAAACTACTCCCTCATTATCTTATGGTTCGATAATTCAGGGACTTGTCTAATTAACTGTTAGTCCATGTTGACTGTAAATTGTAAATGTACTACTCACATACTACAGAAATTTGCTGTTCTCAATATTTCACATTTTTATAAGTCAGATAGTGAAATAACAAGGGATTACTTTACTGTTCTAACATCACAGTGTTTGTTTTCTTATTTGGCTTTTTTAATGCATTACAAGATTTTATTACATTATCACTGCTGGAACTTTCATATATTTTAGACAGGCATTTTTGATTGCCGAAGGGGGAAAAATACCATTGGTGTTTACCTATGGGAACATACATAGATGCTATTGGAAATACATTTCCATTTCCTGCCCTGACCCACTGATGGAGAAGTGTGTCTGGAAAACAAATGTCCACTGGAGTATACAAGAGTGTCTTACAGAGCCAGGCCATTAGCTGGGGGTAAGAGAAAAGGGCATGCAGTTGGAGTCATTTGTGCTGAAATATCACTGTACATTACAACCAGTATTATAAGAAGACCTTGTAATAATATAACTGATATATTTGTTTAGTGAATATGTTTGTGTTACTTCTACACCTTTTGCTAAAAAGAACCTTTCCTAAAGAAGAACCTTCCAATTAACTTTATTTTTAAATTAAGCACACTGTAGTTGCACATCAACCTGTGCAATTATAAAGTGGTATCCATTTCTAACCTTTTTATACAAAATTGATGCTGAGGGCAGCAGTGTGGAGTAGTGGTTAGGGTTCTGGACTCTTGACCGGAGGGTCGTGGGTTCAGTCCCAAGTGGGGGACACTGCTGCTGTACCCTTGAGCAAGGTACTTTACCTAGATTGCTCAAGTAAAAACCCAACTGTATAAATGGGTAATTGTATGTAAAAAAAATAAATAATGTGATATCTGTATAATGTGAAATAATGTGATATCTTGTAACAATTGTAAGTCGCCCTGGATAAGGGCGTCTGCTAATAAATAAATAATAATAATATGAAAACATTTGGCCTGTGGCCTTGGCCATAGGAGCTTGTTAGCCGCCCCTATGCCGGCAGAATATGTGATACCTAAAACAAGAATTTAACCCCTAAATAAGGCGACTGCAAAGTGGAGGCAGGGGAGGAGGGGGCCAAACAAAAACAACCACAAGAGGGTGTAGACAAACGGGCCTTTTATAGGGCTGCTGATTACTTTATTGATTAATGGGGGGAGTCTCCTATTCAGAAAGACAACAAGTTTCCAATAAATACCTTGGCAAGACTCCTATTTAAATAGTATTAGTAAAACCTTTTAATGAGCAAACCGTCTTACAAATACTGTGGTTTGTGATTTTATTTTAGGAGCTGATGATTCTGAAACATCCATGTTCCTCAAAAAACTCAATTGAAAGCAACACATTTCTTTTTAACTGAAAATCTGATACTTAACTAGGTAGACAGCTTTAATATGACATATTGAGTCCCATATTTGTCAGATAAGGGACATTTTAATCAGCATTTCATACTTTCACACTTTACACTGAGTAACTGTACATGTGATTGGTGTTACAAGGGTATGAAACTGCAACATGAAACCATTAAAATGTAATTTTATTTGTTCCTGTTTATATAAATCATGAGTGATTTATAACTACAGTACATTTTTTCGTTACATAAAAAAAAAAAAAATCCTCCCAAGTCTCTGCAGTCAAGCTCCTTCAGCGCAGATGGGGGGATTATTGAAGTTCTTTTTCATTACAATCGCAAATGCAAAATCAAATTTTAAGTGCCAACAATCAGCATGGAATTATGCCTCCCAACAGGTTTGTCACTAAATACGGACAAGGACATGGCACATCCATTTGAAAGCCTGTGACTTAGAAAATGTGCATCAGCAGGGGACTTCTCCTGTGTGTTTTTTTGATCGTATCATCTAGTGCACCATCACAATCACCCCACCATATCTTGTCAACTGACAGCAGGCATCATAGTATGAAAAGCTAGTGAAGCATGTCACAAAAGATCAATCAACATTGTAATCCCTCATTAATGAAGTCAGACACATTAGTGAATGTATTGAGTTTAATGGAAACAAACTCAAACTTTATGCGTGGGTGTCTTTTATTGTATAAGAGATGTCATGTTGTGCAGCTGGGCGAGAGGACTGCAGATTGAAACTGAGTGGTCCTGCTCAAACTGTGCAAAATTATGTCTCTTTTCATTAGAGGCACTCTAAAAATGACATACTGTACTAACTTAGTATTAATTACAAAAACAGAAACTACAGCTATGTCCAAAAGTTTTGCAATACCCTGGAATTTTAGGATTTTTTTTTTAAACTGTATGAACATAATTTAGATCTTTTGTTTCATCATGTAATCAAAAACTACAAAATGATATCGCAAAAGTCTACTGGAAGTCATAATAATAGTACAGTACTTCATGTTAGATTTCGAAATGTCAGTTTCTCGTTAAATATATGGAAAACTACAAAGTGGTATGTAATTCAGTAAGGTAACGTAACATTATTCATCAGGTTTCATTCGACTATGTGAAGCAAAATTAGGCTTGGTTTACATGCACATGAAAATTGACTCTACAGTCATGACTGTGTGACATTGTCACGTGAATACATCGTGAAACAGCAAAAGGATGTCCTTTTGGCAGCGCGACTTTAAGGGCAGGGTCAGTCGCTTTCTCACGATAAAAATAGCTGTAAAAACCCATGTAAACTGGAGCAGGAATAGTGCTCTGGTTCGAGCAGGTTTCCTCCCACAGTCCAAAGACATGCTGGCTACGTGGATTGGCCTCTCTAAATTGCTCCTTAATTGCCCTGCGATGGACTGGCGTCCCGTCCAGGCTGTAGTCTCGCCTTGCGCCCTGTGTCTGCTGGGTTAGGCTCCGGCTCACCGCGACCCTCTATAGGATTAAGCGGTTACAGATAATGGATGGATGGGTTTATTTCCTAACTTACCACATATAAAGCACTACTTCAAAAAATGAAAAACTATAATAAAAGAAATATTTCAAAAGAAACTAGTGTGTAAACAGATTTATGTACATACAAAACTGTAAAAACAAAAGTAGTTTTTAAGCTAAAATGAAAGTAATGATTTCTCTTGCATACGTGTGTGTCACTTGCAGCACAGAACCCAGCTTGAGCTGCTGCAGCCTGCAGCTTTGCAGTTTTTTGTGATCGAAATGTTTCTGCTGAAGCGCTGTGGCTAGCTTCAAGATGAAATCTCTCCTACCTTGTACAAAACAAAGGAATTGATTGCTGCCAGATCCAGTAGAGATAACAACAGGCTTGTGTGTGTGTGTGTGTATATATATATATATATATATATATATATATATATATATATATATATATATCAAATTGAATATTGTAGGTTATATTAAAAATAAAAACATATATTGTAAAAGGCAGTTCTGATGTTCCACATTTCTATACTTGAGAAAATGTTGAAACAAACGACTTTTCAAAAACGTTTTTAATAGGTAAATATGCATTAAAAAAAGACTAAAAGTGCAAAAATACTTTATTTGTTGTGAACTTTCATGCTGTGTGGAGTTTTTTCTTTTGGAGTTAGAAATCGTAAGTTGAAGTATAATGAGAGTCAGTGGGAGGTCCTCACAAGTATAAAAATACATGTGTGAGTGTTGGTAACCAGACAAACAAGTAGCTAATGCGCTGCGTAATTCAGAAGGTGCGTGAAAACAGGTGAATTCATTTCTCTTGTTAAATGTTTTTATCTTCATGGCAACGCGTGAAGCTCTCACGATATTCAGAGTCGTTCTTTTCCTACTTAGTAAGCAGAGACAGACATTTAAATATCCCCTCCCCTAAGTGACTATGAATTGAGTAATCTGCATTGGTACAGCCAGTTTTTTTTCCTAAATCAGAACTGCATAGCAATGTATTTCCTAAAAAGTACGGCAAACATGTCATGAGGAAAACTGTCATGACTTGTGCATGTAAACGCTGCCTTAGTTAATTCTATAGGGTGATGCAAAAACGTTTGGCCATAGCTGTACAGTTACACACAAAAAACAATGATTGGCTCATTTCTCAAATGTGATTATTATTAGTAGTCGTAGTAGTAAGAAGAAGAAAAAGAAGAGCAATATAATAATATTTGATATGTTGTATTTCCAAAATATTGCATGCTCTTCTTAGTTATTTATTTATTTATTGATTCTGTAACCAGAAACAAAAACATTGAGACAGAGGCCTCTTTACAAGAGTGTCCTGGCAAGATAACCAGAAACAGATGTAATTTCACATCCCTAAAAACAACATCACTCTAAAAGACATCATACATGCAAACTGGGATCAGAAACAGTTACACTTCGATAATTCTTAGAAACCGACTCATTAAAATAAATGTAATCTTAGTCATTATTCTTCGTTTAGCTGCTACATTTGGGTTATTTATCTGATGCTTGATCATATCCCGGATACTCTTGTCCAGACTATTCCATGCCATAGGGGCATAGTTGGAGACATATACATTATGTGACTGACATGCCGACTAAATTCAAGAAATTAGGCACAAATAAAAATAGTATCATTATTAGTACTGTTAATGATAACTATTTATTTTTATTTTTTTATTTAGTAATCTGCAATTATTTTTTATTATTTTCTCCCAATTTGGCATATCCAGTTATTTTTAGGCTCAGTTCACCGCTACCATCCCCGCGCTGACTCGGGAGTGGCGAAGATGAACACACACTGTCCTCCGAAGCGTGTGCCGTCAGCCGACCGCTTTTTTTTCACACTGCCGATTCACCATGCAGCCACCTCAGAGTTACAGCGTCAGAGGACAACGCAGCTTAAAGGCAAGCCCGCAGGCGTCCGGTCAGACTACAGGGGCTGCTGGTGTGCGGTGAGCCAAGGACACCCTGGCCGACCTAAACCCCCCCTCAATTGTGCGCTGCCCGCTGGGAGCTCCCGTCTACGGTCGGCAATACTTTTAATGATAACTATTATGGTCAGCAATTAATAGATTGTGTGAGAGGGTTGCAGTGTATACCAACAGGATGTGTCATTTCCAGTTCCTGCCTATTTTGTGGTTGTGAGCCAGGATGAAACGAAGAGACATTAGTGCTAGATCTAACATGTTAACATTAAGAGCTTCTCAGTAGGATTATACTGTACATTGGCTATGCAGGCAAGGTCATTAAAACCCTGTTATGTAATATAAAGACAGCTCTTATAAGTTAATAGGTGCGTTTACACTAGCGTTCCGGAATCTTTCCGATAAGATTCTGGGACAGTCTGTACCGGAACGGTGTGTTTACACATGCTTGAAACAGCGGGGGGCACTTCTTACAGGAGCAGACTCTGAGCAGGCGTACTTTGAAGGGGAAAGAAGAAAATAAAAAGAAGCTGACACCCGACTGTAGTGACCGAGTTTTCTGCTGCCCATTTAGTGCTCGTTGGATCCTGTCTTTGCTCCAGATAGATATTAAAACTCTGCTTTATTCATCGGTGAAGTTGCACAACCGTCCTTCAGACATTATTTCCGAAATTTCTAATACAAAACATTTAGGTTTAGCCAGTAGTCGCTGCACATCGAAAAATGTAAACTACATGACAAAAAATGCATGCAGCAACCACTGTTAATTGATATATGAAACATATTGTCAATACTTAATATTAAAAATATAGAAATGTGTTACACTTACCTTTTTAGATGCTATGAGATGGGGTTGGAGTTCTGCAATCTTTCCAGAATACACCCTCAGCGAGTTTACACTGTTGTTACTACACTGTATTTAAGCACTTTTTTTGTTCTTCTTTCTGATAGGAACTGATAATGCAGGTATTGAAACTGTAAGGCTGGTCAACAAGCGAGACAGTTAAATTCCACTGTTTTTGCTGCTGGCCTATGTTGAGTCACATTGTGTGGGAAAACTGACGTCTCTTGCAAAACAGAGATACTAGCTATTGTTTTGTAATACTATTATAGAAAATGAAACTTCTATCCCTCAGGAAAGAGTTAAACTGTGAAATTATAAGAACATAAGAACATAAGAACATAAGAAAGTTTACAAACGAGAGGAGGCCATTCAGCCCATCTTGCTCGTTTGGTTGTTAGTAGCTTATTGATCCCAGAATCTCATCAAGCAGCTTCTTGAAGGATCCCAGGGTGTCAGCTTCAACAACATTACTGGGGAGTTGGTTCCAGACCCTCACAATTCTCTGTGTAAAAAAGTGCCTCCTATTTTCTGTTCTGAATGCCCCTTTATCTAATCTCCATTTATGACCCCTGGTCCTTTTTTCTTTTTTCAAGTCAAAGAAGTCCCCCGGGTTGACATTGTCTATACCTTTTAGGATTTTGTATGTTTGAATCAGATCGCCGCGTAGTCTTCTTTGTTCAAGACTGAATAGATTCAATTCTTTTAGCCTGTCTGCATACGACATGCCTTTTAAACCCGGGATAATTCTGGTTGCTCTTCTTTGCACTCTTTCTAGAGCAGCAATATCCTTTTTGTAACGAGGTGACCAGAACTGAACACAATATTCTAGGTGAGGTCTTACTAATGCATTGTAGAGTTTTAACATTACTTCCCTTGATTTAAATTCAACACTTCTCACAATATATCCGAGCATCTTGTTAGCCTTTTTTATAGCTTCCCCACATTGTCTAGATGAAGACATTTCTGAGTCAACATAAACTCCTAGGTCTTTTTCATAGTTCCCTTCTTCAATTTCACTATCTCCCATATGATATTTATAATGCACATTTTTATTGCCCGCATGCAATACTTTACACTTTTCTCTATTAAATTTCATTTGCCATGTGTCTGCCCAATTTTGAATGCTGTCTAGATCATTTTGAATGACCTTTGCTGCTTCAACAGTGTCTGCCACTCCTCCTATTTTTGTGTCGTCTGCAAATTTAACGAGTTTGCTTACTATATCAGAGTCTAAATCATTAATGTAGATTAGGAATAGCAGAGGACCTAATACTGATCCCTGTGGTACACCACTGGTTACCTCACTCCATTTCGAGGTTTCTCCTCTAATCAGTACTTTCTGTTTTCTACCTGTTAACCACTCCCTAATCCATGTGCATGCATTTCCTTGAATCCCTACTGCGTTCAGTTTGAGAATTAATCTTTTATGCGGGACTTTGTCAAAAGCTTTCTGGAAATCTAAATAAACCATGTCGTATGCTTTGCAGTTATCCATTTTCAATGTTGCATCCTCAAAAAAGTCAAGTAGGTTAGTTAGACATGATCTCCCTTTCCTAAAACCATGCTGGCTGTCTCCCAGGATATTGTTACCATATAAGTAATTTTCCATTTTGGATCTTATTATAGTTTCCATAAGTTTACATATAATAGAAGTCAGGCTTATTGGTCTGTAGTTACCTGGTTCGGTTTTGTCTCCCTTTTTGTGGATTGGTATTACATTTGCTATTTTCCAGTCTGTTGGTACAACCCCTGTGTCAAGAGACTGTTGCATGATCTTGGTTAGCGGTTTGTAAATAACTTCTTTCATTTCTTTGAGTACTATTGGGAGGATCTCATCCGGCCCAGGGGATTTGTTTATTTTAAGAGCTCCTAGTCCCTTTAACACTTCTGCCTCTGTTATGCTAAAGTTATTTAAAACTGGATAGGAACAGGTCGACATGTGGGGCATGTTGTCCGTGTCCTCCTTTGTAAAAACCTGTGAAAAGTAATCATTTAATATATTTGCTATTTTTTTTTCTTCATCTATGATTTTGCCATTTGTGTCTCTTAGACATTTAACCTCCTCTTTGAATGTTCTCTTGCTGTTATAATATTGGAAAAACATTTTGGAATTGGTTTTAGCCCCCTTAGCAATATTGATTTCTATCTCTCTCTTGGCCTTTCTAACTTCCTTTTTGACTTGTGTTTGCAGTTCCAAGTACTCTTTCTGTGTGCTTTGTTTTTGGTCCCTTTTAAACGCTCTGTAAAGTGCCTTTTTTCGCTGAATATTTTTTTTAATTGATCTATTAAACCATTTTGGCCATTTTGTTTTAGATTTAGATTTGTCTACTTTTGGGATGTAATTGTTTTGTGCCTCTAGTACTACATTTTTAAAAAACAGCCACCCTTTTTCTGTGGATGTTTTCTCTATTTTACTCCAATCTACTTCTGTTAGTCTCTGTTTCATACCTTCGTAGTTTGCTTTTCTAAAATTGTAAACCTTAGCTTTAGTCATTACTTTTTGGGTTTTAAAAAATATTTCAAATGAGACCATGTTGTGGTCTGAGTTTGCCAATGGCTCTCTGACCTCTGTTTTAGTTATTCTGTCTTCATTATTTGAAAAGACTAAGTCAAGGCATGCCTCCCCTCTAGTCGGTGCCTTGACAAATTGCGTTAGGAAGCAGTCATTTGTCATTTCCACCATTTCAATTTCGTCCGTCGTGCCCCCCATTGGGTTTTCCCATTTTATACAGGGGAAGTTGAAATCCCCCATTAGTATGGCTTCTCCTTTTCTACACGCATTTCGAATGTCATTGTATAACAGATTATTTTGCTCAGCGTCTGAATTTGGCGGTCTATAGCATGCTCCTATTATTATGCCCTTTGAATTTGTGTCCATTATTCTGACCCATATTGATTCTGCATTGTTTTCTTTGTCCTGATTTAACACCTGGGCTTCAATTATGAAGAAAACAAATCACTAATCTGTATTTGGGAGACATGTCTTAATAAGTAACTGTAATAAATTAAATTAAAATAATGTATTGTTAATTATTAAACACACTAAAAGTGTTTATTGGTGAATAAGGAGATATTTTCCACTAGATGGGGCTCCTAGAGTAGAGGTAAATTATGGATAACCCAGTTGTTTTATGAAAAGCGGTTTACTGTGATACTGGGCCTTTAACTCTGAACTATTTAAATAATTTTATATAAATAAAAGGTCCCATTGCTCCTTTACTAGAATTTGACTCTAAATATGTTATGTAAAACATTTTTTGCAATACCACATTAAATTATTTGTTTTTTCTCTGATCTGATTGGCCCCAAGTGCCTTTTTGAATTGTGTGAATATGGCTACCAATATATAAAAATAAATCTGCAGAACTGTCAAAGTACAGTGCTCCATTATTCACTATGTGATATGGGCAGTGTATTAGTGAAGGGTCCCTACATTATAGTACAGTAAATGTACTATTTACTGACAAAGTGGCCTTACAGTGAATTAACCACATTACTGAATCCTGTGGAAGCAGAAGTATGAAAACATTTTGATACTGCACGATTTTTAGCACCACGGGTTATCAATGCAGTGCTGAGATTGCCAGTGGTTGGATAAATACATAATACAGGGTTTCAACCCAACACAAAGATTTCCTCTTGTCTTCTGTATGTTCAGACCATCTGTAAACATCCTTTGTCCTAGCATTTTTTGCGTCAGGTACATGCGTCACTTTGTTGTAAATATTTAGCTTGTAGACTAAAGACTAAATTGTAAACACATTTGTTATGCTTAAACTGGTTTTACCTGTCTCTGAGAACCAAAGTTACTAGCTATATTGATTATGCTTCATTAGACACATGTTCTTTTGTGATTTAAGCTATGAAAGTTTAAAATCACAAAACGATGTACCTAATGAAGCAAAATAAATGTAGCTTGTGGGTATTATTACTACCTGGGCTTTAAACAGCTTGGCATATTATGATAGGTCATATCATTGTAGAACAATGCCATTTTTTAGATTTTATCCCTGTTATCCGTTACTCCTCCCTATATTTGAAAAATAATAAATTAATTAAAAAAAAATGTGTTTCCTTTTCCAAGAATAAAACGATTGAGGGAGGAGATTATTTTAGCTCCACTTTCTAAAAAGCTACAATGACTCCCTTCTGTGGTTGCAATTATCAACACAGATAAGTTCATTTTCAAACATGCTCGTTTTTGTAATTTGTCTCAGTATTTTAACCTTTGAAAAAAAATGTGTTCTGACGCAAAATAATCCATAAATAATGTCAAAAGACTGAAATGTAAACTTTTTTTTTTTAATTTAGTAGTTTTTTTTTAAAAAAAATTAAATTTAGTAGTCACCAATTAAAATTATTTTTTGTTATTTTCTCCCCAATTTAATAGTGTCCAATTATTTTTGTTTAGCTCAGCTCACCGCTACCACCCTTGTGCTGACTCGGGAGGGGCTAAGACGAACACACGCTGTCCTCTGAAGTGTGTGCCGTTAGCGGCCCGCTTTTTTACACAATGCAGACTCACCATGCAGCCACCCAGAGCTACAGCGTCGGAGGACAACGCAGCCCTGGGCAGCTTACAAGCAAGCCCGCAGGCACCCGGCCAGACCACAGGGGTCGCTGGAGCGCGGTGAGCCGAGGACACCCTGGCCAACCTAACCCTCCCTCTTCCCGGGCCGCACTCGGCCAATCGTGCGCCACCCTCTGGGAGCTCCCGTCCTCGGTCAGCAAAGGAATAGCCTGGACTTGAACCGGCGACGTCCAGACTATAGGGCGCATCCTGCACTATATAAATCCATTATGTCACCTTTGTTGTTCTGAAAATCAAGTTGAAAATGTATATCTTTTTTTAATGTGTATTTGTCTTTTTTGAATGCCATTTTTTAATGCTGCATTTTAAAGGGTGAGAAGATGGTTTCATTTATTCCCCGATATACAAAGAATAAATTGCTAAAAAAAAAAAAAGGTCACAAGTGTCTATAAATGTATCAGTACTGTGCTTTAGTTGTACAGTGGATGCGTCTGCACTTTGACGTAAAGACCTGACGTAAGGAGTTATCAACACCATTATGATCCATTAAACACAATCAGTGCGCTTTGAATATTTTGACAAAGGAACTACTTTATAAAAATATTAATGTGATTACAAATGACAGCAGTCCACACATTCTAGGCTCCAAATTTAAGGTGCAAGTGTCTCTTTCTCTCTCTACAGATAAGACACAGTTGCCTGTGGGCCACAGTTTGAAATCCTGCCAGGTGGTAACCAGAGACATTACTATGTACCAGCACCTCCACTCAGTGTGTTACTGAAGGTGCAAACCTATGAATAACAAGAATCCAAAATCCCATCTGCTTTGTAGATTCCATGGTGCTTCATTTCAAAGAGGAGCAAGGGGCTTGGGCACCAAACTTGCTGAATTGAGTAAATAGAGTACAATTTACTTACAGTAAAAGGCATTTTCTGAGAGCAGAATTTTACTAGACATGGCAACTCAGCTCAGTCTCATTAATTTTCATTTAAACCTTAGTTGTCTGTATTGATCTTTTCAAATGGAATCTGAGCAGCATTAGATTGTAAATCTCATTTAAAAAGTTTCAAGTATTTTGCTATGCTTGGGAAAAGGCTCAGTAATCAAATTCACGATTTACAAAACTTTACTTTGCAGCTAAATTAGGCTTCAGTTTAGAAAAAAAGTTAAAGCAATATTAGGTTTGAACTAGTTGGCAAATGTATTGCCTGCTGTGGAAACGTGCATAATCCACGGCTTAACATGATCATATTCAAGTCTGTACAGAACATCTTATTTTTGTTTGTCATTTATTTGTTTTTATTTAATTAAAAAGTATTAGTTGCTCAGATTTTAGATACATGCTTAGAACTAAAAGCGGTACTGGCATCATTTGTTTTTGAAAGTTTCATGACACCAAATACTGTGACTAAAGATCATAACATTATGTTTTTTATGTTGTTTATTTTTTTTTCTGTGGCTTCCTGTATGTCACTCAGTGTAGTGTGCACTGGCAAATGGAAATCATTTGTGTGGCTTATTTTACCCTGCTTCTTTCAATACAAATTATATCATTATATACTAGTTGTAGAAGTCAGTGTCCTTTGCTTGAAAGGTCAGTTTCCATTGTTCCAGTAAGAGCACACAAATAGAGCTCACAAGAGACAGATAACTCTGTATTCGGTGCTTAGCAACAGAAACTGGTTGCAATTCATGGCTGGATAACAACTGCATAGCTAATTGGCATAAGCAAGTACTGCAGCCAATAGGAACGGTATGCAGTAACCATGACAACCAGATCCTCTGGAGGCAATCAGAGAACATTAATTTACTGTACCTACACTACTACATACAGTGTTTGTATTGAATATGAATATTAAAGAGAGCTTGTTATTATAAACCAATGGAAATCCATTGTTTTTGGTACTGATCCCAGAGTACAGAGACACTCGCTGAACTGATGTTTGCCAAAATCCTTTAGGCCTCAAAGTCTGACCTAGTGCACTGAATTTCTCTAAAGTTGATCTTTAAAAAAAGTCTTATAATTCAAATGTCCATCCCTTATTTTCTTAAATTAATCTTTTCTCTCTTATACTAAGAAACAACTCAAATATATACAGTGCCGATAGAAAGTCTACACCCCCTTTCAAAATGTTCACCTTTTGTTGCCTTATAGCCTGGAATTAAAATGCATTAAAATAGTTTTTTTTTCATTTATCTACACATCCTACCCCATAACTTCCAAATGAAAAAATATTCTAGAAATTTGTAGAAAATTAATTAAAAATAAAAAAATGAAATAGCTTGGTTGCATAAGTGTCCACCCCCCTTGTAATAGCAATCCTAAATTAGCTCAGGTGTAACCAATCGCCTTCAAAATCACACGTTAAGTGGCCTCCACCTGTGTTAAATTGTAGTGATTCACATGATTTCAGGATAAATTCAGCAGTTCCTGTAGGTTCCCTCTGCTGGGTAGTGCATTTCAAAGCAAAGACTCAACCATGAGCACCAAGGTGCTTTCAAAAGAACTCGGGGACAAAGTTGTTGAAAGGCACAAATCAGAGGATGGGTATAAAAAAATATCAGAGGCCTTGAATATCCCTTGGAGCACGATCAAGATGATTATTAAGAAGTGAAAGGTGTAAGGCACTACCAAGACGCTGCCTAGATCAGGCCGTCCCTCCAAACTGGATGACCGAGCAAGAAGGAGACTGATCAGAGGCTACCAAGAGGCCAATGGCAACTTTGCAAGAGTTACAGGCTTTTATGGCCAAGACTGGTCAAAGTGTGCATGTGACAACAATATCCCAAGCACTCCACAAATCTGGCCTGTATGGTAGGGTGGCAAGAAGGAAGCCATTACTCAAGAAAGCCCACCTTGAATAATGTTTGAAGCATGCAAAAAAAACACTCAGGAGATTCTGTAGCCATGTGGCAAAAAGTTTTGTGGTCTGACAAAACTAAAATGGAACTTTATGGCCTAAATGCAAAGTGTTATGTTTGGCGCAAACCCAACACAGCGCATCACCCAAAGAACACCATCCCTACTGTGAAGCATGGTGGTGGCAGCATCATGTTATGGGGATGTTTCTCATCGGCAGGGACTGGGGCACTTGTCAGGATAGAAGGAAAAATGAATGGAGCAAAGTACAGAGAAGTCCTTGAGGAAAATCTGCTGCCCTCTGCAAGAAAGCTGAAACTAGGATGGAAGTTCACCTTTCAGCATGACAACGACCCAAAGCACACAGCCAAAGCAACACTGGAGTGGCTAAGGAACAAAAAGGTAAATGTCCTTGAGTGGCCCAGTCAGAGCCCCAACCTAAATCCAATCGAAAATTTGTGTCATGACTTGAAGATTGCTGTCCATCAACGCTCCCCAAGGAACTTGACAGAGCTTGAACAGTTTTGTAAAGAAGAATGGTCAAATATTGCCAAATCTAGATGTGCAAAGTTGGTAGAGACCTATCCCAACAGACTCACAGCTGTAACTGCTGCCAAAGGTGCTTCCATCAAGTATTAAACTCAGGGGGGTGGAGACTTATCCAATTATGATCTTTCAGTTTTGTATTTTTAATATATAATTTTTTTCTCTCAATAAAAACTTTTTTCCCCTTAACAGTGTGGAGTATGGTGTGTAGATAAGTGGAAAAAAATCCTCATTTTAATGCATGAAACTCAAAGGCACTGACACAACAAAATGTGAAATAAGTTCAAGGGGATGTAGACTTTCTATAGGCAATGTGTGTGTGTGTATATATATATATATATATATATATATATATATATATATATATATATATATACACACACACACACTGCTGTGCAAAAGTCTTAGATATTGCATTTTCCAACTCTGATGCATTATGAGCATCAACAATTTACTCAAAGCCTCCACTAGTGTTTTCTACTATTTTAACAACCTTGACTTGCATAAAGAAGGAAAAACATTGAGAGAAATAGCTCGCATCAAAGCATAATCAACAAGTACAGAGAAACATCATTTGTAATTGACAAACCCAGAACTGGAAGAACCCAAAAAGCTGTCTAACAAGGATGAGCAATACTTGTTTATCCTTAAGGAACAGAACGAAGACAAGCATTGAATTGACAACAGAACTGGTAGAAGGCACAGTTGTCGTTGTTAATCCTTCAATTATTATTTATTTCTTAGCAGACGCCCTTATCCAGAGCGACTTACAATTGTTACAAGATATCACATTATTTTTACATACAATTACATTATTTTTTACACATTATTTTTACATACAATTACCCATATATACAGTTGGGTTTTTACTGGAGCAATCTAGGTAAAGTACCTTGCTCAAGGGTACAGCAGCAGTGTCCCCCACCTGGGATTGAACCCACTACCCTCTGGTCAAGAGTCCAGAGCCCTAACCACTACTCCACACTGCTGCCCAAATAGTCCAAAGCACCTTTGATCATTGTTCCATAGTCCAATGTCTGTGTCTTGTGCATATGTTAGCCTTTTAGTCTTGTTCCCCTTTCTTAACAGAGGTATTCTTAGTGCAACACATCCTTTACGTCCTGATTTCAAGACTGACCTTCGTACTGTTGAGTTGATGGACAACGACACCTGTGCCTTCTGCCAGTTCTGTTGTCAGTTTAATAGGAAACAGTATTCTATTAATGTGCAGGTGGTTTGTAATTCTGCACAATGTAGCACTGTACCACTGACTAACAAATAAAAATGGACAGTATACATTTTGCTTATAGGCTACTCATGATAATATGAATTAGTGGTATTGTGCAACATTTGTTGCTGGTCCCTTGAAATTCGTGTTAACAAGAATTGACCGTCCTCCTGTAAGTATCGTAACTTGTCAATGCGGCACCATGATCTATTTTGTGTTAATTGGCTAGGCTGCCAAGTTAATAACAATAGTAATAATAATACTAATACTACTATAATAATAATAATGATAATAATAAAAAAATAAAAAAACGCTAAAATCATTGTTTCAATTTAAAATACCGTATTTGGTCGAGTAAAAGTCGACCTTGTGTAAAAGTCGACCCCCACCTCCCTCCCATTGTGACGGCGAGACTCGGGTATAATTTTTTTCCCTAAATATATGTATTAGATATCCTGATGGTGTCTGAGCAGCAGATTTGCAACAATTTTATAAGCACTTCTGCCTAGAACCACCGGATGCATCATTTTGACGCGTATTACACTACAGTACATGTTTTTTTGTGTAGCCTACAATAAAATTATTTTAGTATGAAAGCCTAACCCCCACTTCCTTCCTGTGGTCTGGCTGTAATTCAATGAAACTACGTCCGTGTTTTACGTGACAGCTCCTGGATGTAAACAAACCTGGGATTCATTTTTATATATAGACAATGTCACGGAATAGTTTTCGTCAAATCTTGAGATGTTTGCGTTTTGATATGAGAGAAATTAGAAGCATTTGCTCTGGCAACGAGGGTAAGAAGGATATGCCCACACCAATGGAGGTGCTGCTGTTTCCCACAAAAGCACTATGTTGCAGGGTCACACAATTGAAAAGGTAACAATATTATTATTATTATTATTATTATTATTATGCTCCTCCATGGCGTTCATGCTGCCGACAGTCATCACAATCAGTAAATATAGGCTTTTACTATAAATTGTAGATTTGTTCATATGTTTGCTTGTGTATTAGTCGACCCCCCCAACTTCAGGATTGTGTTTTGGGGTTTAAATTTCTCGACTTATACTTCAGCAAATACTGTACTATTTTACTCACATTGTACACCAATGTGTCCAATGCAGCAGCATGATTTATTTTGTGTTAACATACCGTTAGCCTACAGTCTAAAATAAAAAGTGTGCTAAGTGGTGTTCATTTGATTTTACTACTGTATACTGTATAGGCGTACTGTACAGATTTATATATTTTTTCATAATGTAATGTATAGCCTAAAACACATTAGTGTTATTTCAGTGCAATGATTTCAACATTGAAAATACATTGAGCACTATAAATGTATGTGTGTGTGATTTTATTGTATTTTTTTAAACCCGACACCACTTAATGTCAGACAAACTCATCCGGTTTAGCGAGGGGTTACTGTATGGTTATGAAGAGTTTTTTTGTTAGAAACACATTTTTTATTTGGGGGTGAAGGTGGGGGCCCCACTATAGATTAAAATAGGTAAAATGAAGATGGAACAGAATGCATTGTACAGATGACACTTACGTTTAACAAAAACAATGTTATTTTGATTCTTGCACCCTTGCATGTATAGATGTTATCTTTCGGGCACCCTCTGCTGCAGCAAATCACAACTGAACTCCCGCTATTTATTTGAACAATGTCACACAACTCTCGCAATGTATACTGCTAGAGATCTCGCTAAGAAGACGCAACAAATATTTAAATTAGTATATTGCAGCTGTCTTCATTAACATATTTTCTCTTAGTACATACAACAAAATGTTTACTTTCTTAAGTGGTACAACTGAAATTCAAATTGTGTTACGTTTGTGCTGCGACTGGCCCATCTTAGTAAATCTACCCCCTAGTTTAACCTTCATAGTGTTGTACGTGTATTATTGATATTTTAATAATTCAAATGTGTGCTTGTAAGACTTTTTTTTCTATTACATTAATATTATCGTAACGTAATAAATAAATAAATGAATGAATAGCCTACACAAAATCTGGAAGGACAGTTCGAAATGACTAGGGTTCTTGTTCGGAACATGGCATGAACATCTTTAAAACCAATAGGCCATTGAACTCATTCATCCCAAATGACACTGCTTCATGTGACGCCAGGCAGACCGTTTCTAGCAACCTCAACAGCTACTGTCTGTAAAGGTTAGCTCAGAAAAACTCTCCAGTGAGAATAATAGGTGCATCAACTGACTTTTATCGTGGTGCACCTGCTACTACTTGACCGGAAAATATGAATATGCTTATTGGGATAGATCAGAGTTGCTTAAAGCAGTTTATAATGCTCAAAACGTATTGAAAGTGATTTGGGAAGATAGGAAACATCATAGCTGGTCCATTACATTTTACGGGTATTGTCATAACTTATAGGGACGTGATAACGACTCTTTTAATTTGACAGGCAATTGGTAAGCACTAAGTTTGTTGTGGATTTTACTTTTGGTTTATTTTGTGTTGCTCGTCTTATTTGTATAGAGTGCAGTGAAGTGTCTCTGTCTCATTTATAGCTTGGTAAACTGGGTGCCCCAGGTAAAGCACCTTGCAAGCATGTTCATGTTTATACCAAAAGCTTTGCAACACAACTTACCAACAGTATTAGTAGTCATACTGCAGAAAACATACTTTACTATGATCCAGGACATACTGATGTGTTACAGGCTTACAAACCTTTCAACTAAGAAATTCATGAAGCCATTGAAGTAGTTGAGAAATGTGTCTGTTTATAATCTGGTGGAATGAGCTACAGCTCATTCCATGTACCATCAACCACCTATTTTTAGGGTTAATCCAATAACCACAGAAAGGTGTTTGATGCAATCAAAGGTCATTCTCCAGTGCTTTGGTCTAACAAAGTACAGGTATTGGTTGATCAAATCCCTTGTTATAGTTTTACCTCAGAATAAGTGTTTGAAGTTATGGAATATTGATTCATCTAAAATGTCAAAAGTATGTTTTAACATGTGCAAAGCTGTCGTAAAAGGCACATTGCTGAAGTTTCTAAATAGGACACATAGTTTATGTTCAATAAGGTCGCTTGCATCACATTGAATTATACATGTCATTCACCCAGTGGATTCATAACATCTTGGAAGCAAGATATATACCGTATACAAATGTGTACTGTGCACCTTTTTAGGTAACCTAGATATGTAGGCTAAAAATAAGTGAAATACTCAAAACTATTTTTTAATATTCAAAGGTGGACTTTTTTTTTAACCCACGGTGCAAAAAATAAATTGGAACATGTAGGGACAGGGCTAGAGCAAGTAAGAACAACTTATCTAACTTTCTTTTTAATGCACATTTTCTATCAGAACTCCAACTGAAAAGAATCGTGGTGGTCCTTGCTACAGTACAAACTACAGTTAACAGGACACCCAGATTTAGTGCCCAGTGTCGTGATCTCAAATTTGAGATAACCTCTGTCGCTTAGCTAATACTGCTTTTAATATTCAGTGCGAGTGCCTTGGCTAAAAAATATAAATATAGTAAACCTGATAAAAGGTTAATTGGCAGTTATAACGTGACTCCCTAAAATAAACCATTTCCCCATCTGCCTAATTAATAAATTGTGCATCTGCATACTATATGTGACTCTATCACTGTGAGTTTGTGTCAGATAATTTTCTCTGTCCGCATATGAACTCATTTCAATCAAAGACATTTTGAGCAATATAGTCTCATGAGCTGTGGCTTGCCTGTGGAAGGGATTGAGCTAAACTGAAGTCAAAGACACTTTCATATTTTCAGGTTCACATGACATTGCTTTTTTTTGCCTGTTTGTTTTGTTTCTGTAACCTTTAGACTGTAACTCAGAAGCGTGTTGACGCAATTGACGCTCCCTCTTTTTATATTTACACAATGCATGTTGTAGGTGTTGCCATGTAGCAACTGGGTTTTGGTAACGCTTATATAATCTGATAACTATGTAATACATTAAGTGAAACTATAGTTTGTCATAAGAAGTTAGAACTACTTAGGTATAAGAAACTCTTGTGGAAGCTAAAAAAATGTAAACAAAAAAAAAAAGAATCATAATTACCAGTCCAGTCTTTAGTAGCCAGTCTCAATGTTTGATCTTAACAGCTAAGCTGCTTTATCTTGTGTACTTTATGTTAAAAGGCTGTTAGTCACTTATTAGTGAGTTCAAAGCCAGAGGCATTATAATGTTTGGTGCTCATGTTAGTGCTTGTGAAAGGTGAAGTGCAATGGTACTGGCAGCAGTCAGGAATGGTGCTGGCAGGGACCATTAAAGCTTCCTTTAACAGACCTGAATATAGTCCTGGGCTTCCTGGAGCCTTATTTATTGAACAGATTTTCTAACACCATATTCTGTAGCTCTTTTGTATATTTGTTTCTGTGATTTGCTTCTCCAGGGTTAGCAAATAATCCCATGAAATGTTGCTTGCCTTGGTTGGCTGCTGTGTTTCCGGTGTCAATGTAACTTTTAATTACTTCAGATGTTGTGTCCCATTAGGTGATAAAGAGGTGTCTCGCTTGTCATACCTCAGTGGCACAATCCACCTCCCCCCCCCCCCCTCCTCCTGTCAGAAGTGTCAGAAGTCTTAGAGCTTAAGCCCTTCAAGAACAGTTGCATTCGGCATGCTTTCACCACATGCCACATGCACACCGATGAAGAGGCGAAATTACATTTTTAATCAAAGGCTTTATGCTTTACTTGGAGCTAGGCAGCAGATTGTTAGCCTTGTAAGTAGGTCACAAATTGTGTTGAGCAATCGCATTTTGTCCTTAGCCATCTGGCAACATGAATCAATGTCAGCTGGATGAAAATATAACTCTACGAAGGTGACCTTGGTAACAGTATTGGTCCATTGAGCTGGGGCCACAAGAGGGTTACCTGAATATGATAATACTGTATATTGGAAGTGTAAAATTGAAAAGTGAGGTTGAGCATTTGCAAAGTTTGGGGAAATGTACAGCACTTTCCAGTAGGGATTAAAGCATATTCCTTACTAAGGGAAACATATCTCATTTAGGTTAAATAAACAGTTGGCTACATTCTCTGTCAGTCTGAATTATCTGTGGCTTACTGACTTTAAGTTAATAGGCTGTGGCACAGTAAAATACTGTAGGCAAGTTTCTTTGCACATATACACATATACACCAACTTTCAGGAACAGATTATTAACCTGGGATTTGTGGCAGGTGTACTTTTTTGTTTTTGTGTATTTTGTAGATTATTACTTCTGCAGTTTTTTTCTCCCGTTTTTTTTTTTTTATACTGTATGTATGTATTTGTTAAAGATACATTGTCCCATATGGATTTAAAAATAATAATACCTATTTTAGAAGGTTGTCACATCAGTGTTAACAATATGAGATCTGTTGGTGTTTACTGTAAAACATGATGCCAGGATTAATGTATAAACATTTATTCATATCCTATTTAATGTTTTTATAAAAGTATGATAAAGGTACAAAATAAATTCAGTGGACAATAGCCATATTTAAGCCCCTATTTAAGGACAGTCAGGTGGCTCCAAAAGGTTGACTTGCAATGCTGATGATTTTTTTCATGAAGGAATGGACATCTAGCCCATCTAGAATATTACTGTGTACGTGTGTGTTTATAGTATTGCTCTACAAAGCAGCACCCCTTGTTAGTGGCATTTGTGATGAGCTGATGTTAGCAGGTGGTGCTGCTGAAGAATTTTCAAAATTTACATTAGAATGTAATGCATTCCAACTGCTAATCGGCTCTCGCGAGATTGCAACTAATTGGTCTATAATTGTTTGCGTTCCAAAGCAATGTAAAGACACAATGCAGTGCATGCACAGCTCATAAGATTCACAAAACTAGCTTGATTCATCATTGCACCAGCAGGTGCACAGCACCCCTGTACTTCAAGACAGGAGTTGCTCCCGCACCTCCAGCACCCATAGTTCCGACAACCGTGCTAGAAGTCCAATTGTAATTCTTACCATGCCATTGGCATCCTTGTTGTGGTGAAATGTGCACACATCCTGCTTTTAAAATGTGCACACAGCTGCATAGTAAGTGAAAATGAATGATGAGCATGTATTTATACCAAAAAATTAAACATCAGTGGAGAAACAGGGAGAATTCTCTTCAACATGTGTCACTCTTAGAGTACACTGACAAGAGCTTTCAGGTCAGATATTGAGTAAAATTGTTGAGAGAAGCCTAGGTAAAAGCAATTCTTATAAAACACTGATGGTTGTATGCTCTTGGTTTTATTTTCTAAGAATATAGATATGTGTATGTTATAGTTTTATATTTAAATTCACTTATTAAATTATTTATAATCTGTTTATTTCACATTGCTGGTAAACTGTATGTGCTTCCCTTTTTACTTTTAACATCTTTGGATCTGAAGTCATATGCTGACTTTGTGTAGTGGGCAAACAAAATAATGCAACACTGGCAAGTGACAATGAAGTGGTGTATTTTATTATTATTATTATTTTTATTTTTTTTTTAATTCTGTGTAGTGTTGTGCATACACATTTAAACAACTTTTTAAAACGTTTTTAGTCCACTTATATAAAAATGAACGCTAATCCCCTAATCTTTTGGTACCTATGAGTGTGAAGGGCAGGCAAACAGATGGACTTTAACCAGATTCAGAGGGTATAAAGTATATTCCTTAAACCCACCTTAAAATATACATTAAGCAACGCTTAGGATCTTGCAACTCACTAATAAAGAAGGCATAATTTCAAGCATCTTCTTCCAGTTAAAGTAGAAAAGCACTCATTTAAAAAATGTATTTATACACAGAGCATGTATTCAGTGCATTGCTTAACTATGTATAATAATAAAATAATAATAATAATAATAATAATTATAATAATAATAATAGTCAGGCATTTGAACACTGTACATGCTGTATGAATTAAAATAAAATGACTATAGAAATAAAAAAATAATAATAAATCATACTTTCTGTGTGAATTTCTTTAAGATAATTTAAAATGGCAATCCATTCATAATGACTTCCATTGGAATATTATAAAAAACAACAGCTATTAGATTTGCTGTTGTAATTGAAGCATTACAGCTTTGAACTGTACGTGTGCCACAGCTAGTTTACATATGTTACTTAAACCAGAGAGTGCATCAAATGTACGAGGAGGTAAAAGTCTTCCCGTTGGATAAAATCTAGAAATGTAGTTTTTATACACTCAATATGCCCTCCAGTTATCCTGCAGCATTTGTGACAAGTGATTTGGACTTTCCTCTTTATGGTTCTGTATTTTAATAAAAAGTAAGCTATGTGCCATTTCCGCCCTAAACCTGACTGAAACAGAATGAGTCATCCAGTCAATTATATGCTGTCTATGGAAGCCTTGTGACGTTTGTTTATCTAAACTGATTGGAAAATAGATGAAAGATAATGGCAAAGAGAATTCACTTTTTATATTATTTTGTTGAATAAAATAAAAATAAAAAAAAGTTTTTAATTCTGATATTTTTCCATGGGTTTAAGTAGGTTTTAGACATGGTGCCACATTTATAAAGGCTGTTATACCCAAATGCAATGTGTTTCTATGAAAAGAAAATCATATTGTTCTACCTAATGTTGCCTTATGTGCGCTTACCTTCATTTTGATTAATATTCCCATTGTAGATTCAATTTTAGCGTTACATTAATTTTATGTACCTCTCCTCAGAAAATGTAAACAAAATATCCCCATTAAACAGTGCAATGTTGCTTACTCTGACTAATGTCTTGCTGACCACATTTAGTTAATTGATAAATATAATCTATTAACATGTCTATTTTTGAAAGCATTCTTACTTTATAGCATTTTTTCACACCTGCCTAAAACTTTTGCACAGTACTGTATATATATATATATATATATATATATATATATATATATATATATATATATATATGTATGTATGTGTGTGTATATATGTATGTGTGTGTATATATGTATGTGTGTGTATATATATATATATATATATATATATATATATATATATATATATATATATATATATATATGTGTGTGTGTATGTATGTGTTTCATTTATTTATTAAAGAAAGTTATGCAACACCCAATGCCCATGTGTGAAAAAGTAATCGCCCCCTTAGACTCAGTAACTGGTTACGCCACCTTTAGCAGCAATAACTGCAACCAAACGCTTTCTGTAGTCATTTCATTTGTTTCAGGTCCTGCCACAACATCTCAATGGGGTTTAGGTCTGGACTTTGACTAGGCCATTCCAAAACTTTAAATTTATTGTTCTTCAGCCATTCTGATGTAGACTTGCTTGTGTTTCGGAGCATTGTCTTTATATTCGGCAAGGCTGGCCCAAATCAGGCCTGGTTGTTAACCAAAGTACTCAAACAGCTGACCCAAATTATCCCTTTAATTGGATTGAGTTAACTAGGGGGGGCAATAACTTTTTCACATCTGAATATTGCATGTTTGATTTACCTTGCACACCAAACAAATGAAAGAAGCACCAAACTTTGGTGTCATTTTTTTCTCTCAGACTCCCTCTATATACTACTACAACCCACAAAAAAATCTGACCAAATACAATGTGAAAAATGTACAAAAATACAGAAAATCAGACGGGGGCAAATACTTTTTCACGGCAATGGATTTGCATACAAATTTGGATGTTTGGTCTCGTGGGTTGGATCTCTTGACGTGTAACATTTCATTCTGTGTGGATCCGGATAGTGATTTTTTTTTTTTTTAATCAGTTATCTCTAGCACCCAAGATGTTTAGAATTTGTGTCAGGGTACAAAGGAACTGGCCCAGAATAATGCCTTTCGCTGGTTTGGTGAAAAAATATTAATCTGTTCATGAGTTATATGGATTTGAAATTTTGGGTTCTGGGCAGTACAGTTCTTAAAGTTAGATGTTTGAGCACAAAAGATGAATTGACCTCACAACAAAAGATTCATTTTCATAGAGTTCAATCTTTCATCAGAAAAAATCTTTGTTCGTGAGATGGCCATCTTGTTTTCAGTTTTAAAAAAATAAATACAAATCGGAACTGCCTTAAAATCATATATCTAGTAAACCATGACATCTCTTTGTAATTGAGACTCAATAAGACTGACTGTAACATTATTGTTTCTTTTTGTGAGTGTGAAATTTGTATATTTTATCTTTTTAAATCTTTTTTCATCACTCGTCTCACAAACTCGTCTCACAAACAAGCAAATCACGGAAGAAGAAGTAATCTGACGAAATTCTATTGTCACGAGATAGGGATCTTTCGTGAGCTTCTGCCGTTCTCGCTAACCAATAACTATTCTGACTAAAGAAGAAATTGGAATTGAATTTATTTTGCCGTGAGAGGGATCTTTTTTCAAGAGGTTCTGTTATTCTCACGGAAAAATTATTTGGACAGCCGCCACCGGCTGTCCAAATAACCAAAGTTATAAAAGAAAAAAAAGGGAGGGTGTGATATACCATACAGAGCATTGTCGTGATTGAAGTTCTGCATTGGTGATGACCTCATAATCGAAAAGAATAGAAAAAAAAACAGTCAAATCACCAAAGACAATATTTACCCACTAGATGCTTTCAAAACAAGCCAAGAGATCTAACCCATGAGACCAAACCACAAACTGCACTGCTGATGTAACCTTTGGCATTGGGGTTAGGGCGCTTGTTTGTGGTGCGCCTCCACCCTGTTACATTGGTGCCATGGCCCAGATCTCATAAATTGGCTGCTGCTGATCGCCGAGGTTAAACGGGAGGCGAGTGTAACGGGCAGTGTTGTGTGATACACTGCCATTATGAATTCTGTCCTGTCCCCTGTCGATGAGATGACATGAGGTTAAAAGCTCTAAAACCACAAATGTAGATGAGCCCAGCTCTTTTGCACTGTGGTTAAGACACTCGCTTGTGGTGCACCGGTTTGCGTCCAGCCTCCACCCTGTTACATTGCTACCGTTGTGCAGTTATGACATTTTTACATACATATTTATATTAAAGTAATGACAACAAGAATTGATATTGAACTGAATCTGTAAAAATAATTACAATAAGCTATGATAAAAAGACAAACCTTTCTAGCAGATGCTTACATAATGATGGATGGATTTGAAGTAAATCACAATGCGTAAAAAAAAGAATTCTATTTTTCTAACAAGCTTGTACTTACTATCTTACAAGTAAAATTGAATCTCACACATTATTACATACACCCATTATGTAACAAGGGTAACATCTCAAAATAGAAACTTGGAGCAAAGAAAGAAATGATTTCATGCAAAGGGTAAATAAAAGGAGGAAGGCTATCAAAGGTTCAAGTGTTGCTTGAGAAATTGAGCTTAATGGATGTGAAAGTAAGAAAAGTTAGATTAATTAAATGGCCTTATGTTATTTGCAAGACATTTTTAAAATGTCTAATGTTGTAATAAGCCGCCATCGAGCTGCCATGATTAGGTGCATTAAGAAGAAAAATTGATATATTAGACAGGAGTCATGACATGAGCTGGCACTCACTTCTGTAAGATTTTAAGTGCCTTGTGAAGAGGCTTCACACCACTGGAAAAAATGGCACATTACTGGAATATCTTTTTTTTTTTTTCCAAAGGAGACACTGAGGCAATGTTAGTGCATCCAGTCTTTTCAATGGTGTAAAATATTCTTGACGTTGTTACTATCATATTTTTATTAAAGCTGTGAAGTCAGATCCTTTGCTGTTTGTATTATTAGAATGGTGCCAATTTTGATCTGCCAACAGAGTAAGAAAACACATTTCCCTGGACAAAGAGTATTTTAACTGAGGATTTTAAAAAAGGATCAAACAGTTGCTTAAATTGGTGTTGAATGTTAATGATCATTTTACTTTTTTTGTCACTGGAATTTATTAGTATCTGTTTATTAGCATTCAGAGCAGCAGACCTGTTTTGACATATATTGCCGGAATAAAAATCAAAGCGTTATCTACCAAAGAGTTTATTATTCGTGCAACACACATGTGGAAGAATCCTTCAGATTCCCACATCAAGATTAATGATGGTGCCGCAGCTCTCAGTGGATGGCAATTAAGGACAAAAAAAGTGAAAGAAATGGAAATAGACGAAAATAATGATTTCCCTGTCTTACTGCGGACATGTCAACCTGGATTTCCCATTATCATGTCCTAAAACCTTGTGCCGGAAATTGAGCACTATGTTCATAGAAATAAATAGCATTTTATGAGTGGTATGGGAGAAGAAATCTGAAATGAAAATATTGAGCCTAATAATCAAAAGGTGGGGCACATCAGTTCCCCACCTGGATCCTTAATATGCCAATATGCTGCCCCCAAGGTAACCAGATTACAGCAAAAGTTAATAAAGCAATACAAAATAAATAGGCTTATGACGACCAGAACAATTTGTCTAAATAATGGACAAATTAATTAAGTGAAAGATCTTTACTGGGAGAAATGGTCTAACCTGCAAGAGCAATACATCATTGGGCCATTTTTAGCTTTGCTTTTTGTAAGCTTTGGGGTTTGTGATATTTCTGTTGTCCCTAAAGATTCGCTGCACATTTTAGGCAGGGTTTCTGGCTGTCTAAAAACATTAATTTCAGTTAATGCCCTCCCTGTTAAAACACTGTTAGAGTGCTCATTTCAACCAGAAGTAATGTAGGGCAGATTAGCGTTACAAAGCAAAAGGTAGTATAGAATTCAGACCAGCTGGTTTTGTATTATATTCAGTTACAGATTCAAACTTTATAAACTACAAGAACTGCTGCATGCAATAAAGTTGAATTCTGGTTCACTGCAAGTCATGAAGGTACACGTGTACATCTGCCTTTTGTCTCTCCACTGCTGGGGATCTCTGACATAATTCACTTCTTGTGCTTTTCTTTAATTACCGTATTCCTCTGAGATTGGATCTTGTAGTTAAACAGTGAAATTAAACAATTAATGGGTCTTCGAAAGAATTAATACAATTACATAATTTTTAATCAGAGGGAGCCAGTGTTTGAAAAATTATTTGACTTAGTGCCTATAATAATAGAACATCTATTATTTGACTTACTGCCTATAATAAGCAAGCAATGCTGTTTTGTTTCTGTGTACTATTTTTACAGATAAGGGCCAAATACTACTTTTCCTTTAGAATGATCTGCAGTACATTCTTCTTGTCTATGACTTTTGATGTTGAGCATGTGAAGGTTCTTTGAACTTTGACTTTCCATGTGTTTATAATTGTATGTATTTCATTAAAGTGTGTTTGATCAAATCAACCTGTCATGGTATTATGAGAGTTCTAATAATTAGGGATGTATTAAGATGTATCATAAGATGTATTATATTCAGTTACAGTACTAAAGTTTGAATTTATGACACTACGAGTCACTGCCCTTGACAAAAAAGTCTCAATTCGAAAATTGATTTCCTTGACCTTATTGGTCAATATGAGGTCCTGAATCTCTGGTAAAGGACCATGAATGTTATCGTTCAAACTGTGTTTAATCACTCTGCCAGAAAATGCATGAATACAGATCTTTGTTCTAGTATATGCCCTCTAAATGTTGTCTGTCAATATAACTAAGTCTGCTTCCTCGCGGTCCTATACGTTCAATGTATCTTTTTAAATTTAGAATAGCACGAGAATTGTATTTGCTGTCAGCGTCAATACAGTAACCACAACAGGCATAGCAACAAGTCTTCGGTTTGATTGACAAGTTGAAAAAATCAAACAACTGGATGCGGACTGATAACTTTCAGCAACATTATTTCAGCATACCAGAGTAACAACACAGGCACGTGCACTCTTCTCTAGCAAAGTGAATAAACTTTATAAACACAATGTGAACAAGTTACTGAACAAATAGCATGATCAGCATAAACACATGTAGGCTACAAAATATTTTATGTCTAAAACATTTTTTTTTCACTAATACATTTTAGGACCTAATTGTAAATACTGAAAGTTATTTTTACGAGTGAGGACAGCTGAATAAGCCCCAGAAGGGGTACAAGTAGGTATGATTGAAATAACCTCCATACACTATGAAGTTCAGAGAATTAGATTATTATTTTTTTAATGTGCCATAATTTGGAAAGTGATTCATCCAGTTATTCTGTCATTAGAATACAAGCTACATTCTAATGAGATCTGGCAAATTATATATATATATATATATATATATATATATAAAAAAATGCAGCAGCACCGAATAGCCATGCTGGATCTTCCATTACTTAGTATATAGTATTTGATTTTTAATAAAAGGAAACATTTTTGCCAGGAATTTAAATGTATTTTCAGTGAAACCTGATTTTAATGTCACCAAAAGAACTGAACTTATATGGCTTCTCATTCAAGGTGCCTCTATAATTGAGTTCAGGTGACTGTGTAAAGGTTGCATGTACTTTATACTGTATATGATCAATTAATGGTAAAATCATAATAAAATCCACTCTTATATAAACACACAATTATTCATGTATTGTAAGGTGTCTTTGAAATATTTGGTTAGATTCTCAAAGCTATTTACTCCAAATTGCTATTAGTGTTTATTTTCTGTAATGAAAAAAAAAACAACAATTACAATTCTTAAAAAAAAAAAAAAAAAAAAAAAAAAAACATTTTTTAATACTTACACTACAAGCACTTAATGAAATGGTTGAGATGTTTATTTCTGGTTTATTAACTTTATTGTTTGCATTTTTCTTTCATGAAGAAAATGTACTGATATCGATTTGGAGAATCTAGCCCTATGATGTCATTTTGTAGCTGCAGGCATTTAGTTTGACAGTTAACAGCATGAATAGTGCATGTAATGTATTTAACCCAAAACAAGACCTTCTTTTGCTTATAACAATTATCTCTGTCTCCAGCAGCTGGATTTGTCAAGAAGGCAAGGCTTGCCAATTTATCTTAGTTAGAGAAAAATCCACAAAACCACCATTCAATTCAGCAAAATTGCCAAATTGTAGCCGAAAAAAAAAGGCCAATGATCAAATGGACATGTAACGTAATCCATTTGAAAAGCAGTATATTTAAAAATACTGTCATCCGGGATCATTAGTTTTAAAAGTGCATTTGCTGCGTCATGAACCAAAAAAATGTTTTTAATTCTTAACTTCCATTGTCAATTGACTAGTCTACAGTAACGCACATTTAGTGATACTAAAAGAAACTCATAAAATGTTATGACATATGTTTCTTTGTCTTCATTTCGTATAATTGTAAATGCTTCTTTTAGTATTACATATACAGTACCACCATGTTTTGTACTTATGGTATGTAACCTTTGAATAAATATGGATGATGGCGGGTTTTTTAAGCCTGTTGGATCACCAGCAGTGCATGTTGCATTTACTGCAGAGTTCTAGTAAACAAGCAGATGGAGGAATTACAGAAGAAATGTGTTTTAATGATGTTCATGGCAAAATAATCATGTTAAACTTAAAAGAGAAAGACATGTTGTAGTACATCATCATTTCAAACTAAGGACCAGCTTTGTTTTGTTTCTGTTTACAGCTGCAGAATGAGCTTGATCAGGAGTACCAAGATAAATTCAAAAGACTTCCCGCGGAAATCCAGGAGTTTGTACAAGAAGCCATGAAAGGGAAATTCACTGAAGAAGGAGACCACAGCACTGCATCTTCCTCCTTGGTGTCAGAAAGTGGAAAAACTAACCACAAGCCTCTACATCCCGAGGATGATTTAGAGGATGAAAATCCAGATAAAGTGTTTGATACTCCACTTTAGGCAGCTCTGCTGTGTTTTAGCTATATTTCTTTGTGCCAGGGTCAGCCACTCACACACCCTGCCCATACAGAGCAAGGGCTTGTATCTGTCAACTTCTAAATGCAGGAAACTACATTTCTTGAATCGTTTCTTGGAAAGGAAGCTTTTCTTTCGTGCTGTGGTCTGTTGTGATTGTAATGTATTTTTATTATGGGTCACAGTGCCAGTGTTTTGGACCTAAACACATGCTAACAGTTATAATTACATACGTAATCATTATAAAACACCTGGAATGTTTAATGGTGTTCTAAGGGTGAATCAAGGTTTATTGTATGTGATCATTTTCTTAAAGTGCCAGGCAAAACTAAACTTTCAGACCATACATTGCATATACAAGCATGACTATCAAGCCTTTCTTTAGTTATATTTAACACAGTTTACCAGAAGCATCTTCACTGTACATTTGCACTGAACAAATGGAGATTATTTGCTTTTGTCTGCAAGCACAGGCGACTTGCTGTTATGATTGTGTTCTCAGTACATACAGGTAGGGATATCTGCTGAAATGTGTCTTGTTATTTGCTTTATACAATATTTAAGAGACTTGCAGACATGTTTTATTTCATTATTCTTTAGCAAAACCATTCTTTAGGAAAATGTATTTTGCATAGTCATGCCATTAATCTGTTTAATTGTGGACAGTTTGGTTCAGTTAATGAAAAAAATGTTACAGAGATGCATTATAATGTGGTATACTATGTGTTACTGTACACTTGTAAAGGTTTTATATATAGTGGATACTGTGATGTTACATTAATATAGATGTAAATGTATTTCAGTTTGTTACATAAAAAAATACCTTCATAAATACTTGATTTTGAAACAGAAATCACATGTTGTACAGCTACTTCCATTTTTCTTGCACAATTTCATCGCTTTGCATTGATAACAAACATTTCAGTGGTCCTGAAACAGGAATGAAGATGGTTTAACAGATTCCAGTGCTCTGTCAAAACATAAATATTCTAGTTTCACCTTGGTTAAGTGTACAAAACTGAATGTATCCCCAACCCCCACAGCTGAATAAAATACAAGTGGATGTTTCATATTAATATCATTAATGTTAAAGTGTGGCCATTTTTTTTCTGAAGACAAAAGCATTCTGAAGCTTGATTTTTAAAACACTGTTCTGTCTAGAATATCCTGATTAAGATACAGTGAATACATTAGTTTTAATGGATTACAGTGAATGTTGTTGCTTTGTGTATTTTTTAAATTTTAATTCCTCTGAAAATAGGTTTAATTTGCACTGGTTAAAAAAATCAATATGTAATGCTGCGTCTTGTAAACAGATATCTTAAAATAATATTATTTTGAATGTTCTGATTACAGCTTTGCAGATGTGGTCAATGGGTAATTTACTACAGAAATCACAATTAATTTTTTTGCAGCTTTAGTAAATCCAGCTATTTTACTATTTATGTTTGCTGTATTCCTTTTTTTTTTTTTTTTTAACAAATTACAGTGCCATGTTCTGCCATTATTAATAAAACTAGTTCTTAGTGTTTTATTGCATTTTGAGGTGTTTGTACCACTGCAGTTAAGAAAATATATTTTATTATTTTAATATTACTTGAATTAGATTTAAAGAGTTTATTTAATTAAACAATAAGGGTCTTTATGGTGTGGAAGTCTTGTGCCTTTTATGTGTTTGCCTTGTTAGGTGTTGAATGTATGAAATGCAGTACTGTGTACATCTCTATTGTATTATAATAAGCTTTCTGTATTTACTGTAACTAGATTGTATGTGCACTTTTAATACCTTCCCACTACTGAGAGAAGCTTGAGGGCAGCAGTATTCTCAAAAGATTTATCTCATGAAATGCCGGACATTTTTTATCAATATATTTCACACGTTCCATTGACTATAATAAATGTATTATGAAATTAAAGGGACCTTGCTTGTGTTTCTTTGAAATGAATATTATTCTTGTAAATTGTATGGAGATGTCTGTGAGTGTTGTCTTACTTTGTGATATGCCTTTCAAGCTCATAATATATCATATATATATATATATATATATATATATATATATATATATATATATATATATATATATATATATATAAAATTTGGTTCTTAACAATTATGGTTTGTTCAAAATGCATTATTAACACGTTTTTGTAAAAATTCTATGCAATTTTGTGGCATGATGTTTCTTCCACTTGTATTTATATGTGCTTTCATCATTATTCCAATAAAAAAATCAATAAAAAAGAGTTTAACCCACACTGTTGCCTGTTTTGAGTACACCAAAACACTGCTCCTCAAAGACAAATAAGGAATACTAGACTGGCATCAACCTCGGTCTTGCTATTATATATTATACTGTGTATTATCAACAGTCATTCATCATATAGTGGCTCAAACAAAATGTAACACACTCAGCAAAACTCGTGTTTTGTCCTGGGTAGTGTTCCTTATTTTTCTTTCAATGACCCCTCAATGTTTTTAGCACATGAAAAATGCACTACAATTATGGAGTGGGCACTTGACACACGTCATATTAAAAAAAATCAGTAAAATTGAACGGCAATCACACTAATCAAAACATACAGAATTTACAGTTAAAATATCATTTGAAGCTAATTATAAAATAGCAACGTTAGTCATATACTGTACACTCCCTGCCACAGCTGTAAATACATGACAGAGTAACTCACCATGTCTTAACATCCTCAGTCTGTGTGTGATGCACTCTATGTGTATATAAACAGGTTCCTTCTTGTATCTCCTGATCTCCTGATATATTCTGATATACTCAATAACTTGTAGTAAAGCATATTTTTAGTTTCATCATCATTTTATTATCTGTCCTCTAGATATACTGTACTGTATGTAAACAGTGTGACATACATACATCTTGATATTAAAAATAGGACACATTCTATAATTTACTAACATTTAAAAACAAAAGACTCACAAGCAGTGTTCAAGATTTTGACCCTTCTATATCTATTTAATAAACGTATGTGTTTTGTCAGAAAAACGCCTTCAGTTTTAGTGTGTATTTATAGGATGCCCAAAGAGTATGGTACATTGTATGTAAATATCTGAATACTGTACCGAATACCACTTAGTCACTTAGTTATACCCTAAAATTAAGTGACACAGAACTAATCTGTTGTTACTTTCAGCTGAAGAAACACAAGACATTGACACATGTTTATTTGTGAGCCAAACAGACACACCATCAGCAGGCAGTTTTATCATCTGTATGCACTGGTATAATTCAGGAAGCAATACAGACATTGAAAGGAGCATTACAGGTTTTTTTCCATATACTGTATTTTTTAAAAAAAAGCATGTGTAACTTGCTCTGTTTAGCTGCAATTGTGATTGTGTACTTTACTAGAGCAGACAGTATCTCTAAATTACATTTCAAGTTGTTAAATATGGCTACATAAAGATGCCTTTCTATGGTGCAAAATGGTACGATTGATTGTAAATTTGGAATGATTCTCAATTGTTTTCCCAATCAGAAAAAAAAGCGTTCTGTATTCCATTGGAGAACAAACTGGGGTGTGCACAAAGCTAAACCAAGAACCTTACCAATTTTTTTTTTTTTTTTTTTTACCAAATTCAACCAGCAATTAATATTTGTATTTTTTTTTTGTAATAATTGTACTTTTCTTCTTAATGATTACCAATTCAGTTGAAAAAAAAATCATAGGATCATTTGGACTGGGTTTGATCCTATTTAA
Source organism: Acipenser ruthenus (assembly GCF_902713425.1). Lineage (NCBI taxonomy): Eukaryota > Metazoa > Chordata > Actinopteri > Acipenseriformes > Acipenseridae > Acipenser > Acipenser ruthenus. Next base: position 44,313,988 of record NC_081193.1, on the reverse strand, counting down.
CAGAAAAAAATGTAGACGACAGCTATGGTAAATAAGGTGATAAAAGCACGGCCTCTGGTAGCGCAGGATGAGTCATACAGCTTGGACGGTGCCAGTTCGTGTCCGGGCTGTGAAAAGAGGCTGACCTTTCCTGCGGACTCTGAAGGGGGTGTCACATTGGCTTTGACGCTCCCAGGGTGGGGGATGAGAAACTGGCAGGGATTGCTTCTCCTCATCGCGCAACAGCGAACCCTACTGGCCAGACAAAAGCACATTCAGTGATCTCTGTTCTGCTCTGGATTGCTTGGCATAAAAGCAATTCTGGTTTAAAGCTTGTGAGATTGGTGGACGCTCACATGCCCTCAGAACGTCTGTGCTGTGCGGGGACTCACTGCAATGAGGAGAAAAAACATAATTGGACATTCCAAATTGGGAGGGGAAAAAAATTATAATAATAATTGGTCACTCTGAATTTATTTAAAAATGTTTTTAAATAAAACACATGTTCTACAAAGATGTAAAGCTGTATTTTTAATTAGTATTTTATTTGTTGTGTTGTTACTATTTTACAATTGTGGTACAACTGATTAAACATTAGTTCCAGTTTCAAGATTCTGAGGGCATCTACCATGTCACCGGGTAGGAGCCAGGCTACTTATAGAGACGTCACCTGACTTCTCGGAGAGCCGCCCACCATTAGGACCAAGCCACGGCAGAACCTGAAAGGAAGAAAGAAAGTGGAACTCTGGCTCGTTGAGAGCTAACCCTCGATGAGGTGAATTATAGACTTCCAAAGCTGGGGCGGAGAGGCACCCCCAGAGAACCTGAAACGAGAAGATTGTCCCGTGTTACAAAGGAAGAGCTCCTTCTGCAAAGTTACTTAGAATAAGCTTAGATCCTCGGATTGCGAGGGGAGTGATAGCGTATGAGATGCTAAAAGGTTGGGTTTGGCCGGGGGTCCCCTCTGACTCACTGAGAGAACCTCCCTTGTGTAGGTAAAGGAAGCGCAGCTTGCATAAAGGTCCAGAATAGCTAACCAGAATAGCTAAGTGACCCTAACTCACTAAGCTAAAGAGTCCTACGATTACTGACAAACAAAAGAACCACCAATGCATATACAAACAAAAAAAGAAAGAAAACATATAACAGAACAAAGAAGGTTAGTAATTGGATCCTTACTGACTATGTGAAGACCCTCCGCTCAGTGGAAAGGGAACAAAAAACCTTTCTTTTTAGGGGGAAACCTTTAGTGGCCCTGGCGGAACAGTCGTCCCCACTCCAGACATACTAGCAATAGACCGATGTGCAGAAGATATCTCAGATGGGGAAGAACATATGTATGATTCAACTGCTGATGAGGTCCAGCGCACCATATTTTTAATTAGATGCTGGTCAATCTTTGCTATTGCTGCTGATGTGGCTGACCCGATTCTGAATGAATGAGGAGTATATAATTGAGGGGAAAGTCCTGCTCTGGAAACCAATGAAGACAGATGAGATGTGAACCAATGTCTGGATATAACAATCCGGCTTGAATCGACGAATAGTGGGTCAGAATTTGAAATAGGTTTGCGTTCTGTGATATATTTCTGCATGGAAGCATATGGGCATAGAGGAGTGTCAATTTTTAATAGCTGAATAAATTGACCTTGCCGAAGCTGATCCGTTTTGGAAATGCGCAAGAGGATAAAGTGAGAATCTAGGATGGGCGTGAGATCACTGCAGTGAATACCCAGCATAGGAAAGCTGACAATAGAAGTAACTGTATATTCTGAGCATCTTAAAAAAAATCTAAAAATGCAGTTAAACATATAGTTTCCATTGTTAGGTCATCAAATGTAAATAGGTGGTCCAGTCAGTGGAATAAGAGGATCTGGTGGAAGGAGCGAGTGCTGCAGCCATGTATGCTTGCGCTGTATTGAGTAGTCCGCTGATAGCTGGATTTAGTTGAAAATGAAGGACCAGACGGTGAAATCTGGAAATCTTCAATTATGCTGTGCCAGATCTGTGGAGATATGGAGTGACGGCGGGCAGTGGTTGAGGCGGCGGAACCATATGCTGTTGCAGATGCAAGGTTGTAGACCGGAGGTTGTTCTTTATGAGCTTGTTGAAAGTCCAGTCCTTAAAGTACAGCTTGGACCGGTGAGGATTAACTCCTTGAATGGCAGGTAGTGGTATGGTATCCTGCTCGGGGGGCACTTGTTCGGAGAGATGCCTGATAGAGGGAAGAGTGGTGGGGTGATCGGTTGCTGGATTGACACTGTCAGAGAATGGTCTGATACAGACATGAAGTTATCCTCGAAACCCTCTGAATCCGAGGAAGAGATGTGCGGTAAGTAAGCCATACTTGATTGTTCTTTAACTTTACGCTGAAAGAAATTAGCTGGGGTCTTGCAATTCGCTTAGGTTCAGAACCAAATCGGAAAAAAACGCAAGATGGAAGTATAGGGTGTGACTAATGGTTTAAATAGGAAGTAGATTTGATTGATGATAGGAGATCAAAGGATAGGGAGGAGTCTAGCTCCTGCCCCTGATCCAGACTTAATAGGTTAACATAGGAAATGATCAATCCATTGTGAACCTGATATGTACACTGAAGCCTTCCATGACTGCCTTGAATGTGACTTCTCAAAGCAAGGCATCCTTGTCAGCAGGAATGTAAACAAATGCATAAAAAGGGCTACATAATAGGCTTTTATATACCAGAAGTTGGGATAGACTTGAGCTGCCAACTGGCTGTGGTTCACACCCCTCTTGCAACTTAGTTTTAACTGTGGTCAGAAACAGACTATCAAAGATGATGGTGGCTTGCCAGTCTGAATCATAACAGAAGGGCAAAGAGAGAGAAAGCAACAAACAGCAGAAGGGATGAGGAACTATTGCAACTTGCCAGGAAACACAAGCTGTTGTGACTAGAGTTTATCCGGCAGCCAAGACTACTGATACTCACACCATATGTAACAAGTGAAGAATAATGGCAAATGGTCTACCAAGTATGACTGCAGTGCAGGCACATCCAAGGAAGGTTTGTCTAAAAAAAATCTAAAACAAAATAAACTTTTGGACATAATGTACTATAATAACACACAATAAAAAGGTCCCTCTTTGGTTTTGGACTTCAGACATACAATATTAAGCGATAAAAAGGAGCCTGATATATAACATATGCAAAAAATATATAGTGGAAAATGGCCAGTGACTTATACAGTCTTGGTAAAAAAAATCCACCTTGTATGCTATATACTGTACATGATTTTCATGTTACATATGCTGGCAGAAAACACCTTATTCTAGTCTTATGCACATCACATAATGACAAAAGATAAAAAAAGGGGTTTAACTTAACAATTGGGTAATAACTTAATGCCTGTGTTAAGACAACAAACAATACAAAAGATTACACTTTACCCTTTCGTTTCACGCTTCTTTGATATCATTTCTATTTCTCAAATTAAATGTGTTGTATATTAACTTGCACTAAATAGCTGTAATTATTTTAACTGAAAATTAGCAGAGCTATAAAATTGTCTAATAACAATAAATCCTACTTGTTAAACAAACTAGTTATAGCACTGTAGGAAAAAAAATCTTATAGGTAATTGTTAAAATCTGCTTGCTGGGTGAATTAGATACAGTAAGTGGTAGGTTTTCCAACAAACACATTTTTTATTTGCAGTAATACAGGTTTGTTGTGGGGGGCCTGTTAAACCAGCCACTAGAGGGTGGTGCTATATACCTTAAACCCATTTAAATCTCACAAGAAGTGCAAAGCCTATACTCTTTCATCATTTAAGTGACCGACTATTGGTCAGTTTCACTTCAAACAGAGGTGAGACTTGAATTATCTACATTACAGTTGATCAGATAACATTTCCAAAAAGAAGCTTCACAATAAATAAAAAAAAAAAATGTATTGAGATATACAGCATATATAAAGAATAGAGATACTAATGAAAATCTGCATTTGACACTGGAGCATGTTATTTTGTGTTTTTTTTTTTTTTTAGCTATTTCCAAAACATGCATCTTTTATTCTTCTTTGGAGCTTGATTAAAAGGCTGTTGTCCAAATTATGTTACGTTCAGGTTAGCTGCATATAAAAAAATGAAGGTTAAACTTTATAAATTGTTATGGAAATGCTCAAAATAACCTTCAGTTTTAACAGGACTAAAAATTGACAAGTGCCTTAGAGAGAATCGCATGCTTTACCCTCTTCTTTTTTCAGAACCACAGGTTCTCCTCAAGCGTTGGAAGCGTAGGAAATTAATTAGTTAGGTAACTCATTGCAAAAATGAGGAGATAGGCTCCGCCGTAGGCAGGTTTGAGATTTGTAGTGTTCCTTTTATACCTGTATGACCGTGTGTGGTGATGCACAGATTAAAAACCCTATAGAAAACATGCCTGAAAGTGCACAGACTGGTGTCATTGTTGCTTTGTAAAGACATGTTATGACATGCTTTTCACAGCAACAGTATAGCTAATGTACCATTTTAAAAGGCACAGCAAGAGTAATACAACAAGCTAATCTGAACATATATTATTCACTTGGAATTTTAAAAGTACATATTGTGCCAAACAAACAAAGCATTGATTCTGATGAGGAAAAAGATCTGTGGTACTCACTTGTGACTCTTTAACTACATTTCAGTGCAGAAACTTGTTACAACCAGGTCCTTAATTACTTAAATGCATACCTATGTTTAAATAAACTACTGACCTAGCTGGAACAAGACTTTGGACCACTTAGATCAATAATTAACACTAGAACAACCGTGTTTATACGCAATACCTAGAACAACCATGAGCGGTCAATTTGAATATATTACATAACGTGCAACCTCAAAAAATTGTAAATAAATGTAATAAACAAATATTTGAAAATAAATACAAAAATGTACATACAAAACTGTACAACTGAAACGATGTAAATCAGTATTAAAAAATTAAAATAAATGGGTTTATATTGCCTACATAACAAAGTGCATATACGCTATGTGTTTATACACAAACATACTATAATCGAAATTACATGAATAAATAAACATTTGAACAGAATGGGCTTTATTTACAATCGTTTACAAAGTCTAAGGGTTGGCACAAATCACACTGATCCTGTACTTTTCTACATATGCAATGCACTTACCGTAGGCTGTCTATGCACATTTGGTACAGCTATCAACAGTAACCCAGGCTTCTGGCACCACATGCTCCACGGGCACATACTAGTGCAATGAAAGCTAATTCCTCCAAGGGCATTGACCAGGGATCATCTTGTAGTTGTTGGTGGGCTTCTGCTTCAGTGCAACGTTGTATGTGGTGAAGCGTATGCATGTCAATCAATAGGCAAAAAGCACTCAATGCGATCTCATCAATGTTGCATTTTGCATATGCTGTGGGCCTTGGAACTTCCCTCAAAATATTATGTTCATCCCTTTTACCTACAGCTTCAACACCAGGATTTATAGTGTTCCAAACAGTGCCATCATTACCAGCCTCTTGAGTGCCAGGTGGTGCTGGCGCTACCGCTGGAGAAGCGGCTGACTCAGGTGAAGTAGCGGCTGCATCAGGTGCAGGGGCTGATGCAGGAGAAGTGGCTGGCATCCTTGCAGGGACTGCCACAGGATTGCTTCTTCTCCCACGGGATCTCCTGCGCCCTCTTCGCGCACTCGGTGTTGGCACTTCGCTGGCATCCTCCTCACTGTCACTGCTGCTGGAAGATTCATCTTCGCAAACCCAGTCTGCTTCAGAGCCAGATTCATCATTGTCCGTCTCTGCTACATCAGAATTGTTGTTTGGTAAACTTTGCACTAATTCCAAACACTGCTTTGCTGTCCTGCGTCTTCTGCAATCCATTTTCAATGTGGATTGGGTAACAATGAACTTCTTTGAAAAACAAGTGACTAAATAGTAACCAAAGTGCATCTAAAACATAAATCAGAGGAGACAGCCGGGCCCCATGAGCTGTCAAGGCTGATTGATGGGCTATCAGGAGGCTCACTGAAACAATAGAAACGTCACTTGAGGAATGCAGACTAATATAATCAAACTTCAGTACACAGTGGCAAGTCCCGACTGATAAATACAAATAATACCACAACATTTCATCGTCATAATGTGTTTTTCAATTTGATCTCTCCTGGTTGGAATAGGTATAACGGTATTTTATCTCCCTAATTTTTGCAGCTACACGATTCTTTCTTTGTCAGGGTAATTAGTACATATATTTAGGAAAAGTCAGGAAAGCACAGCTCTATATCCCAAACACACACATCACAATTTAAATTTAAATTCCAAAAACAGTCAAAATGACCACCTTGGTCATTATAGTGTTAAGGACATGTTTGGAACAAGGTCATGGACTGGAATAGGATGAAAAATCAACAAGTGAGTAGTACCCTAAGGTGGTAATAACAAAATCCACCCATGGCTATATCTTGCTGCTTCTGCATTTTTTTTTTTTTAATTTAGTAGTCGGCAATTGTTTTTGGTTTTTTTTTATAATTTTCTCCCAATTTAGAATAGCCAATTATTTTTAGGCTCAGGTCACCACTACCACCCCTGCGCTGACTCGGGAGGGTGAAGACGAACACACACTGTCCTCCGAAGCATCAGTCGACCGCTTCTTTTCACAATGTAGACCAACCACTCAGCCACTTCAGAGCTACAACGCAGTTCTGGGCAGCTTACAGGTAAGCCCGCAGACTACAGGGGTCGCTGGTGAGCGGTGAGCTGTGGCTGACCTTAGCTCCCCCCCACCCCGACGGCGCTCGGCCAATTGCACGCTGCCCCCTGCTAGCTCCCGTCCATGGTCAGCAGTGGAATAGCCTGGACTCGAACTGGTGACGTCCAGGCTATAGGGCGCATCCTGCACTCCACGCACCTTTACCGAATGTGTCACTCGGGAGCCCATTGCTTCAGCATTTTGATTGGTTCACGTTATCTGCCATTATTTCCAGTTACAGACCAAGTTGTCATACTTTGCACATGCTCCATAGTGTGTAACATTATAACATTGTTCCAAGGGATTTCCTCAAACAATACAGGCCTCGCAACTGTAATCATCTTTTCTGAAGACTGCCGTACACCAGATGTGATGCAGGTTTTTGTGAGGTGACACAACACTTGTCAACTTATTTTGAATATTCAAGCTGTAAGGTAAACAAACAAATATTTAGGAAAAAAAAGCAAACAACTTTTTACAGAAATTGAAAATATTTCATATTCATATACACAAGAATCATTATCGTTACAAACATTTACAAACATTTATCAATAAACAGATACTGTACCAGACATCTTCATCTATAGCAGATGATTCTCTTTAAGCAAGACTTTTCAACATATATTTGAATCGATGTCTGTAAATCACACCCCCCCCCCAAGTATATCCAGTACCCTATACAAAAAAGTATTACATTGAAGATAAATTACATTTTAGATGGATTCCATACACATAATTACCAATGAAAAGTATTAGAAACATAAAATGATAAAATGACTTGATAAGATGAAATTCAGATGTTGAGATTCTTGTGATCTAGATTCATAACAGGCTGCAGAGGTGCATATAATAAATGAATGAATCATTGGTAGTTTTATAGAGCATACATACAGAAGATGGTAAAAATGGAAGCCTTGTGCACCTTACGCAGGATAATACCCAAAGCACAAGTATGAGTACTTGGCTCAGGAAAAAAATGTACAGCCTTATAAGCCTTGACCTAAATCTAATAGAAAAACCTTGAGACTATATGAAAGTGCCAAAGAACTAGAGAGATTAACAAATGAATTACCCAAGTGTGGACATCCCATCAGATTTATTAAAAAAAAACAACCTTGAGCAATCAAAGACATGAGAAAAAATGGGCAGCTTGCTAAATAATGTAAAAATAAATGTGCATTTTTTATTAGAACTCAATATCAGCCATGTACCTCTGGGGTTTCGCTGCTCTCACAATAATTGTAAAGAGAAACAACACCAAAATGTAGTTCTGAATGCTAAGTTGGCTTATGGTTAGAGTTCTATGAAATATCTTAGTCTCCAACTATTTTGAAATCTGGGTTGTGTGCTCATAGCCAACTGAACTGAGTCATGCACTGGAGTTGAATCACTGCATTCATTTACTGTATAGTACATTATTAAAATGAATTTTCCATCACATATCTGGTAGATACATTTGATATATTGTGACACAGTGTGGGGTAAGTTGTAGAGGGGAGGTATATAGGTCAGAGAATAAAGTGCAGCCTATATCCTTTCTAGCTGGTGGCAAAGAAAAATGTAGTCCTAGGTTTTAAAAAGGGAAGATGGGACTACATTTCCCAGCAGACATTGGGGCATGGTACAGATTAGCCAGGAGTAAGACTTACCTGAACTTAATTAAGTTAATTAAGTTAATAGAGGATGCGTAATCCTGTTGATAGACCTGAACTAAACTGACAAGGTAATTCAGCATTTGTGTATCTGATATTATTATGGTTACTGTGAATAAGTGGTTTATCGGTAAACTGCTTAGCTGTCCGATTATTAGTTAGACCTGTCTAAAGTTTAGGTAGTGCTGTTTATTTTGTGTTGCACATGGCGACCCTCTGTGAAGAGAAGCAGATGAAAAATAAATATACCCGGTACAGGTATCAACCTGGTCTTTGACATAGAAGACAGTGATAAAGGTCCCGACAGTGGCAAAGCAATTCCCCACTTTGTCACAATATACAGTCAGTACTCACATATCTGACCCTATAAAATTTTGACTTCAGTGATGATTAAACAAGTGTGACGCATATCTGATTATTTAAATTTTGTTCGTTTTTCAGGGAACACAAAAAATATACGTCAAAAATACATAGCTGAAAGGACTGTGTTTTAAAATAAGTAGTTTTTCATTTAGATGTACTGTAGTTGGTTTTGTTGGTACAGTACTATATTTTCAACAGTATTTTAATTTTAATTTTAATTCAGAACGACATGATTCTGAAAATATCACTTCCAAAAGAGACGACACATGGTCTGTAATACAGTACATATTTAAGGTGACCAGACATCCCATTTTGGATCACTGGTCCCAGTGTCCCCAGAACCTTTCTTGGGACACTCATTTCGTCCCGTTTTTTTTCCGCCAGAGCATCGGTAACAGAATATTGTATTTTATTACAGTACAATGACACTTGATGTGACTAAAGGGAAGGTTGAATGGCCAGTAGCATTAAAAAGCAGGTGTACAGCGGCGTGCAAATCTGGAGAATTACTGAACAGTCAACGTTCATATTTGCAACCAATCACCGTGAATTATTTATGAACTAGTTATTTTCAGATTGTGTAAGTATAATGGCGAAAGCATTTTAATGCAAAGACATAATACCATAAAACTTCAATTAAACGCTTCCAGCATTTATTTACAATATTTGCCAGCAGACCCGGTGCGAATTGGAGACCGGCGTTTATTAGATCTCTAGTTTCACATGCGTCATTGAGAAGCCACTAACACACAACCTTATAGCAACATCGTAACTCAATTTAAACATTCCAGCAACTTTGTTAAAAGGTTGTGTGTCAGTGGGAACTAAGTAACAGGTTTGTTTTATAATAAAATTACATTGTACTGTACACCCTCAAGTATGAAGTGAAAGTATTATTACACTCTTTTTATATGCACTGGTTAACAAGGATACGATATGCAAAGTATACAGTACGAAATACGGTATGAAAATGAACAAGCAGACCTATACGAATTTGTGTTTAAAAATGGAATTAGATCTACCATTGTTAATAATATTAATAATAATTATTATTATTATTTAGCAGACACCTTTATCCAAGGCGACTTACAGAGACTAGGGTGTGTGAACTATGCATCAGCTGCAGAGTCACTTACCAATTACATCTCACCCGAAAGACGGAGCACAAGGAGGCTCAGGGTCACACAGTGGCTGAGGTAGGATTTGAACCGGGGACCTCCTGGTTACAAGCCCCCTTCTTTAACCACTGGACCACGCAGCCTCCTGTAGAAGGAACCCTTAGAACTCTTAGAATGTGTTCAGTGATTTCCTCTCAGATCTCAAGACAAAAAAAAAGTTACAAGCTTAACTCCACCCACGGTCTCCCAACTAAAACATCAACGGATTAGTTGTTTACAAACTCCCATAGGTAGTGCCAGATATCAAAGTCTACTGGTTGATACAACCATGGGCCGTTTAACAGCCAGGTACAGTATTTTAAATACACAGCAATTCGGACCGACTGCAAACTCATAAACGATTATACTACCTCCATCAACGGGGCTTAACCAATATAGGTGTGTGTCTGTCCAGGTCTACCTGCTCTGCTCTGCTCTGTCTGTTCCCGTTCTTATTTTAAAGGCAAGTTAATTATCGCATATGGCCCTTTCTTTTTGCTAACATTCCACACATGTGCAGAATGGCACTTAATAGGAGCTTACAATATGACAAAACACGTTAAACACCTACTTTGCACGCTTAAAATTATCAAAACTTTTAATAACATAATAACTGCATTCAACAAATATGCATTACATGTAGGCCTACCTTAAATTACTTTTTCTATTATTATTATTATTTATTAATCCTGAGAGTCACTTTCATCGCTGTCACTTATTAGCAGTTCATTACGCTCAAGCTCCTTGTCATCTTCCTCAGCTTCAATGGCAATGACAGAGACCTGGTGTTTATTTACAATATTTGGCAGCAGACCTGGCGTGTATTGGAGACAGGTGATTATTTGAGACCTGGCAATTATTTGAAGTTTTACAGTATTAGATTATTTTGATAGCATTCAAAGTTTCAAGATCATTTTTTAATAGGTTTCAAACTTACCTATGCAAATGTATAGTAAAAAAAAACCATTGAAATGACTTTATTGCTAGTTACTGATTTTTACTTTGGTACAAAAGTATAAAAGCATAGCAATGGTAAAATAGAATGTACATTTCCAAAGCTTTTCTTCATTCTACTCATTTGTACTTGGTTACAAACTTAAATATGCATATGAATGCTAAAGTGAATTACAAGAACATATGAATTATTGAAATTATTCTATTTTCTGCCTCCTTATCTTGTGATTTGATCAACTTAGTTCAATGTAGTCCAATCTTAAAGCATTACATCTGTTCATAAAAGGCCATGTACATGTCTTTTGCATTTCTTGGCCATGGTTTGACTTCAATAAGTGTGTTGTCTGCATGCACCCACTTTGTAGTGCCAGGTACTGACAAGACACGCACGTAGTGTCCTGAAGCGACATCTCCTCCTTTGTGTATACTAATGGAAGATAATTTGTTATTGCAGTTGTCCACATTAATTTTACTCTTGTGCACACCAGTAAACTTCACATCTTGTTGCTTTGTAATATTCCCGTTTGGTTTGATTTGCCAAAGCATAATCAGGACTGCAAGCATTCTTCCTGCTGACTGAAGGACTTTGCGTTTAAGTAGTGTAGGTTTTTGGCAGTGGTCACATTATCCACCAGCAATGGGTGCCCACTTGTGTTCCATATTAATTAGTTGTTCCAAACACATGGAATGTGTACCATCAGGTACATGTAGAGAGTAAACATGCCCCACCTCTTGATTTGCTTGATTTGATGTGTGGTACCAACATTGTGTACATAGCATATCGTGCCTTGTGGTAATTGAAACCAGATCACATTATTTCTGGTGAGAAACTCAACATCTTACTGCTGAACTCTACTGAAGGGTTCTCCTAAGAAGTGACAAATGTCCACAGTACTGAGAGATGTAGTGGATGGCAACTGATCATAGCTGGTAACAAAAGTCCTGAGGGCTTGTTGTTCATCTTGTTTTAATGATGCTTTCAGAAGTTGGCAGTGAAGAAGACATTGTAACATGGGGTTTGCATAGCAGGATGTGAGATGAGTGTTGCTCAAGCCTCTGATTGAATGTGTGACTGCAACTGTTCCCTCAGAAAGTGGTAGCTTTTGTTGTTCCTGAACGTTGGTGATAACTTAACGTACGAAATACACACGATCCTTCACCATGGATCCCTTGTGCGTATTGGTCTCCTTCAAGCTTATGAACTCAGGGCAGTAAAGACTTCTCAGCCTGCTGTACTCTTCAACTCCAGATGGAAGTGCTTTAATGCAGGTGGGGTCAAAGTTTATAAGATGGACACCACTTAAAGAAGTAACTCTAGAAAGTGCCACAAAACTGGCCACAGGAGAAAATTGAGTTACCAAGGTCCATTGTCACTGTTTTGAGTTTCATGCTCTGGCTTTTATGAATGGTGTTTGCGTGAGCACCGATGATTGGAAACTGCTCTCGAACAATGTAGGCCCTGTCCATATCCCCTCCTGGACTACATTTTCTTCTCCTTCATCCCCTAGTCTGCCACAATATGTTCATAGAGCAGGTAGCACAGGTTTTCAGCTGGTCAAACTGGTTCAAGAGAATAGTGGTTGAAGAGTTTATGTAAACCAGTGTTGAGGATTTATTTAATTAAAAACAGTGTTTCAGGATATGCACATTAAGGGATACTGAAACAACCGCTCTGCCTCAGGGTTCTATTTATTGTCGCTGAGCGTTAATGAGCTAGGTAATCAAATGACGAGTGATGTCAAATGAGTGACTCAGTGCTTAATCTGTGTTTATCTTTGCACATAGAGCCCTATATAAGTCAAGTTGTGAGACAAAACTTAAAAACTTATTGTATATCTGACTCTAGCCTGGAGTTGGTGTCATCAACTTGAAGTTAGCAGGAAGGTATTTTTGGTCCAGTGGTTAAAGAAAAGAGCTTGTAAACAGGAGGTCCCCAGTTCAAATCCCACCTCAGCCACTGACTCATTGTGTGACCCTGAGCAAGTCACTTAACCTCCTTGTGCTCCGTCTTTCGGGTGATACGTAGTTGTAAGTGACTCTGCAGCTGATGCATACATCACACACCCTAGTCTCTGTAAGTCGCCTAGGATAAAGGCATCTGATAAATAAACAAATAATAATAATAATAATATTTTTACGTATCCATCTATATGTGTATAGCCTGTAGGCCGATTTTACAACCTGCTGAATGTAACTTGCTTAGAAAATCAGCTAGTCAATACCACCCTACTACAGAAATAAATATCGCCTTCAGTAACTGGGGAGATCTGTGCTGACTATTTGGCGCATGCATGGTACTGCAGGAAGGGGGCAGCAGCCTCATAGATCCGCCTGTCAGTCATGGCGATGACACGGAGAGGTGACGGAAGAGGGTGTGTTGGCTTTCCCTCTGAGTGGCTGAGAGGCGGGCCTTGGGGGATTGCTCGGCCCATAAGTACTGCGCTGGGTTATGCATTCGGGTGGCCGTGACTGGAAACACACAGAGACGCTGGCTGGAGCGAGCAAGCACGGCTGAGGAAGACAGTTAGCAATAAATAAACAATTTATTAAAATCTATTGTTACGTACCCGAGGGGACATGTGTAGTGTTAGGGGAACCTTGGCCACCCCAGTGTATAGTGCATAACAGCGTAGGACGGAGATCCCGAGCTGACCGGCAAAGCGGCAGTGGGGGCACTCAGTGCTGTGATATCCTTTATACAGTGGAAAAATAAATTCAGATACTTGCATTTTTATGTTCATCACTTTTGCGATTAATCTCGTTTTGGTGCTGTAGACTGAATTTTTTATTTATTTATAATAACTGGTGAGAATTTTTTTCAATAGGCTCATCCAGCTTTCCAACAGGTGGAATGGGTGCAATTTACATAAAGGTGGCGGAAAAACTATTCAGTATTTAAATGAGAAACCTATGGAAATGTACGTCATTTCAGGATTTCAATCAATGGACAGGTGGGATTGAAAGGTAGCAAAGGTGGAGAAAAACAAATGTGTGTTTCAGGAGATATGTAGGAGTAAGAGATACATTTAACAGAACATAATAAGAAAGCAAGTACATCAGGACAAAGAGAAAAAGAAAAAATAGGTAGAGAACTCATTTTAATTAATTTTGTAAATGTATGTTGTGTTATTGTTAACAACAACAACAATAATAATAATAATGCATTAATTATAGTTTTATGAACCCATTTGCACTATATGCAAATTAGTAACACTTGAGTGTATTATAGGATATCATATAAATAACCGGTGGCAAAGAATGACAAAGCTGTGAGTGATACTGCCAATGCATGACCTAAATCCTCTTTAAGTTTGTCACATAAATACAATATCGTAGCTTTATCCATTCAATATACTCATAGCACTTGCTCTTCTATAAGGTCCAAACAGGTGGCCCTTTGATGATACAACCGTGGGGTATACCTTCGGCATCATCTGAGATTCCATACTGTTATTTATTTTAGCACAGAGCCTGTTTAAAATATGTTTCCACCCAGGAGCACCCCCAGAAATCATTCACATCGTATGCACAACTGAACCTCACCAACATCCCTTCTCATGCCAACAACGACTCTGCATCACCATGCTGTAAACTATTTGACAGTGACCAATCAGAGTGCTACATTTATGTTCTTTCCTGAGTTTCACAGCACCTGTCACATTATACTAACTTTTTCATACTAACTTTTGTACTTTAAAACATTAATTACAAATTAATTTGATGCCTATGATTAATACGTTTTTGTGACTGATTTGAAGCTAATAGTTTCTTTCAATATTAACTAAATCAAGTTATTAATCAAATTGATTAATCTTGTTACATAATTGAATTCTTAAAATGTGTGGATATACTGTTGCTTGATTAATTACTGTCTTGTTCACAGAAAAAAAAAAAACGTTTTTTGACCGATACAAATGTTGTTGCTGATGTATTTAAGGTTTTCGTTAGGTTAAATGCTGCAGCTACGCCTTTTGGGGGGGGGGGGGGGGGCTAGGTAAATCCTAGCGTCGGCATTGAGTAAGCCCCCCACAACAAGCAACAGAACCTTTAAACTATGGAAGAAAAAATTTGCTCATCAGAGATTATACAAAAATACTGCATGGGGTAGTATGTAATAAATGAGAATGTAATGCCCACCTTTGGGGTGGGATGCCCTCGGTGTGCATTAAGTTATCATATCACACACTACCCCATGCATTATTCTCTATATAATCTTTGTTCTGTGACTGTAAGCTTAGTTCACTGCACAATATTTAAGAAAAGTTAAGATATTTTTAAAAAGAAGTTATTTTTTTCAAGAAACTTGTGAGGCTACAAAAAATATTAACAGTTATTTGGCTGTTAAATTAAGTTTTAGTCCTTTGTGTGTATTTATTAATTTGAATTTCTTTGTATTTCTAGTGTACAACAAAATTAATATGCCACCATAGCCCCTAACTCACTTTAGGAAGTAACTCAACCATATACCTTAACAACAGAGGCTCATCAGTGAGAATAAGGGCGACTAGAAACAATTAATGCTGCAATAAATGACCAATACACAGAAAAAACATTGTTTATGGACTGTAGTATAATATGCAATATTCTTGGTAATATGTTTTATTCAGTTCTTCAAAATGATAATGAAAAAACGTTAAACAACACCGCTGGTTTCACTGGGGTTAAGCGGTAGCCTCTGGGAAAATCCAGTCATTTTACATCAATGGTTAACAGGCTGCAGAGGCTCAATATTTATTAATATTGCACGGTAGCTTCTAACCCATGTTTTATTATTATTATTATTATTATTATTATTATTATTATTATTATTATTAATTTATTTATTTATTTATTTTACTAAAATAGCATAATATTGAACCCCTTAAGGTACACAAGGAATTGAGCGGTTGTTCAAACGGTTTCTTCTTAAAATAAATTTGAGAGTGACTCATGTTCAAAAGGCAACTGACAATTTTGGATGACCAGATCCAACCTTAATTTTTAAACCTAGGTATTCAGTAAGAAACCAATAAATTACTGCCCCAACATTACATTAAAGTAGGGCTATCTTTTTTTCCCTTTGTAAACAAAATAGGTAATAGTCCCAGGTGGAGGGGTGTCAGGAAGGTAGATTATGAGTAACATTAATGTAATACTGTAACTATAAATCAAGCAAACAAAAACATAAGCCATACTAACTGGTTGTAAATAATAAGGTAAAACTTAGTAGACAAATGTTTCAGCTAGTTAAAAAAAAAAAAAAAGTTTGTCTACTCGTCTTAGTTACAGTACCTTATTGGGCATTGTAAACCATACACATGCCTGATTTGAATGATGCCTCACTGGTGTCCAGCTCCTTCATTCCACTTGTCAATCTTAACTTGTCATCTGCCAAACCCAGACAATGGAAGTTATCAAGATAGCAAACCCTGGAAGCTCGGCCTAGCCTAGGAATTCTCCACCTGGAATCATCAGTCACCTGATGATTATGGGTCACTAAAATAGCCCCTGTCGACTTTCCAGTCCAAATAGTATTTAATCACTTATATACAGTAGTTACAACCTTGTAGTTTTTTTGCATTCAGTGATAAGCACCCAGTATAACATTTGATTTGAGGGAAAAACTTGCAAGCTCCTGCTATACCACAAGAAAAGCCTGTTATAATTGTCAACTGGCCTCTTGATCAGATATGGGGTTTTTTTAAAGTTCTGCAGTTCAGCCCTCCAGGTAAGACTAAAGTTATATGATATTTATGAAATCCTAAAATGTAATGCTTCTCTATAATGTATGAAAGACCCAGATCTCATAAATTAATGTTGAGTTAAACAACAGTTTTAAGTGAGTGTTTGAAAGTGCTAGAGTTATTACAAAACAAGTAGATGAAATAGCACTCCACAGCAATTTATCACAAGGCTAAGCTCTGGGTGAATGATATATTGTTTCGTTTCCTTACAATTAGGAATGTTTTAGAGTATGAAGATTTGCTCTCTGTGTTCCCGTTCTGAGGAAACTCTGGGGATTATAGGAACACTAGTACATTAATTTAACACAACCCTCTGACAGATATCGGCGTTGAGGCATAAGGTTATTGTAGTTTATTTGTTAGAATCGTTGCTTGCTTAGGTAACCAGGCTGCACTTAAATTACAAATTAAAAAAGTAATTAAGTGATCCAAACTGTGTTGGGGTGTGTTGAATTGTGAGGTTGATGCTAATTTAATGTTAAGTATACAGCTCCAGGCCTACAGGATAATTAATATAAATTGGCAATCAGTGTCTTAGAACGCCAGCCGTTCTAAGCGCCAGCCAGTCTAAGGTCCACAAGTCCAAGGGCAGTCTGAGCTGTGGCAGTCAGAGCGAGGACCTTTTCCAAATCTCTCCCACTGGCTACTAGAGGCCTCACTCCAACTCTTAACATTAGCTATATTTAAGTAACATTTTTAAGATGGTGTTTTAATTGGGCGATCCACTGTTGTGATTAGTACCAGGTGAGTGTGAATTGAATATAGGTTGATTTACAATGATTGTTTTCCACACAGCTTTTATAGTTGTGTGATCCCATTGAAGTGCATTGAAACTATTGTATTGCTTAAGTATTGTCTTAGCGGTCTTAGCGCAGTTTAGCAGCTGTTAACTAGTTCCCTTGCAAAGTGAGGGTGCAAGGAGAGGCTGTTGGAGAAAATCCAAACCTAGCAGCACTCTGGAAGACGCCAACTACTAGACAGATCTGTACCCTCCCACTACTACTGTACGTCTGTGTCTCACCTGTCCTGCTATGACTGTCTCTCACATCCCTGTTATTCTGTTCTCTCACTCCCATCCTCTGTCCTCTCTCCACCGCTGCTCTCCTAGCCCCTCTAACCTCATACCTCTGCATCCCCAACCCCCCCCCCCGCACTCTCTCTGGTGCCCTCTGGAACTGTCACTCTTCTGCTAACAAAGCTGATTTCATCTCTGCCTTTGCCTCCCAACTCTCTCTTGATTTCCTTGTTCTCACTGAAACCTGTCTCTCTCCTGATAACACTGTAACTCCTGCTGCCCTGTCCTCTCGCTACGTCCTGTCCCATACTCTGCGTTTCACTGGACAGGGAGGCGGGACTGGTCTTCTCCTCTTTCCCTCCTTACTCTTTTCTGTCCCCTCTGACCTCTCCTCACTTTCTGTTAATACCTTTGAATTTTACGCAGTCCAACTAACCTCTCCCTGTCAGCTTCTGCTAATTGTACTGTACCGTCCCCCTGGACCTCTCACTCACTTTCTCGATGAACTCAACTATCTCCTCTCCTCCCTCCCCTCTCTGTCTACCCCAACTGTCCTGTTAGGTGATTTCAATATCCATCTCTCCAACCCTGCCCACTCTGCCACATTCCTTCCTTTCCTTCAGCTTCTCTCTCTCCATCCCCTCCTACCCACAATGCTGTCCGTCAACTGGACCTCACCTTCTCCAGGGCCTGCTGCCCCTCCACCCTCTCTGTCACCCCTCTAGACCTCTCTGATTACTATTTCATCTCTTTTTCTCTGTCTCTCTCCTCTCTCCCTACTCCACCTACACCCACTGTCACCTCCCGCCATAATCTCCGATCTCTCTCTCCCTCTGTCCTTGCCTCCATTTGCCTCTCCCACTTGCCCTTCCTCTCTAAAACCTTCGAGCGGGCATTCCACCACCAGCTCTGTGCTTTCCTGTCTAAGCACTCTCTGCTTGACCCTCTCCAATCTGGTTTCCGCTCTGCTCACTCCACTGAAACTGCTCTCCTGTCTGTCAGTAACTCGCTAAACTGCCCGTGCTGCCTCTCTCTCCTATGTCCTGATTCTCTTGATCACTCTATTCTCCTATCCTCTCTCACTGACCTGGGGATCTCTGGCACTGCTCTGGCCTGGTTCTCCTCCTACTTCTCCAACCACACCTACCAGGTAACATGGCACGGCTCAACCTCCACGCCTCACCCTCTCTCAACAGTAGTCCCCCAGGGATCAGTCTTGGGTCCTCTCCTGTTCTCTCTCTACACCTGCTCCCTGGGCCCCCTCATCGCATCCTATGGTTTCTCATACCATTTCTATGCTAATGATGCTCAGATCTTCCTCTCCTTTCCCCCCTCTGACCCCACCTTCCCCTCCTGTACCTCTACCTGTCTGTCTGCTATCTCCTCCTGGATGCACTCACATCACCTCAAACTCAACCTCTCTAAATCTGACCTCCTTTTCTTCCCCTCCTCATCTTCCCCCTCCTCTGATCTCTCTATCTCCATTTCTCTGGAATCTACCACACTCTCTCCCTCCTCCTCAGCCAAGAACCTTGGAGTAACCCTGGACCCCCGCCTCTTCTACTCCCAGCACATCTCCACTATAGCACACACCTGCCAATTCTTCCTGAGCAACATACAAAGAATCCGAGCCTTCCTCACCAACTACTTACCACAACACCTCGTCCGGGCCCAGGTACTCTCCCACCTAGACTACTGCAACTCCCTCCTGGCCGGCCTACTTGTGTCCGCCACCCGTCCACTCCACCTCATCCAGAACTCTGCTGCTCGCCTGTTCTCTCTGCCTCGCTTCTCCCACGCTACTCCACTGCTCCGCTCACTCCACTGGCTCCCGATCACCACTCGCATCCAGTTCAAGACTCTTGTACTCGCCTACCAATGCCTTGACTAGACTGCACCCAGCTACCGCCAGACCCTCATCTCTCCCTACACCCCCACCTGACCTTTCCGCTCCACCTGCACTAGAAGACTGGCTGTACCTCCTCTAGGCTCCCCTGCCTCCAGAGCCCGCTCCTTTTCCACCCTCACCCCGTAGTGGTGGAATGACCTTCCTACGGATGTCAGGACTGCCCTGTCCCTGACCACCCTCCGGCGCATCCTCAAGACACACCTCTTCAGACAACACCTGTAAAACTCAACTCTTCCCATCTGCACAATATCGCACTCTGCCTTTAATGCACTTTAACTTGCCCTTATACGCTCCCTATTTTCCTGTATTTTATCCTGCACTTAATCCAATCTAGTATTTTGTATTTCACTTGCACTCGTATCTAACCCTGATGTAACCATCAACACTGTTATCTGCTCTTGAACTGCCCCAATATCAAATTGTACTGTGTTTTGTATTTGCTCTTAATTGTACTGTAATTCTTGATATGTATTTTATTTTGTATACAACTGTAAGTCGTCCTGGGTAAGGGTGTCTGCTAAGAAATAAATAATAATAATAATAATAATAATAATAATAATAATAATAATAATAATAATAATAATAATAATATGAAGTACCCTACAACTACTGCATGTTTGTCTGTCTCTTGGTGAAATTCCAGATAACTTATCACTTTGTTACAAATGGAAACTTCTAATCTAAATCATTGCTGAATGAATTCTGAACTGGGACATGCCTCTTAGCATGCATACTTAACTTAAAAACAAAAGGTATTTGGAACATTGGTTTTCTGAGTGTTTTAAGGGTTAAAGAGAACTTGTTGAATGTAGCACTTTGCATTTTGCCAGCAAAACCACTTAACTGATATTATGAACCACTCCTTGTGTATCCAACTTGAATAATTGGAAGCATTTGACATACTTTAGATACGTTTTTAACTTGTGGCCAAGTGGGTTGTAAAACTAAACCCATGGTGAATGCTTTTATTTAATGCTCAAAGCCTGCTTGAAGGAGACTGCAAGACCTCAGGCTGTACTGTATTTGTGAGAAGAGATTATGTAAAATGACACCCGATCTAGAGATAAATACCTGGGCTGCTGACCAGAGACCCCTTTGCCTTTGTCCTAATTATACTGCTGTAGTATTATTTTTCAGAATGAAATAATTAATATTGATCATAACTTGTACAGACTTTTGTATTTATTGAGAGCATTCATTGAAACCCTTTAGAGGTTTGTGTGGGAGTATGTTTTGCCCTGTATGTGTCAAGCAGCACACATGCTGTCAGAGCTGTTTTGTTTTCACTTGCTAAATATTGTCTCGTTAGCATTTAAAACACAAATAAGCTTTACTGAGCCCTGTTGATGGATTGCTAGTGGAGTGTCACTAAGGGGCGGCACGACTAAAGAGGCTGTTCTTTTAAAAAAAAAAAAAAAGATAGAACATGTTAAATAAATACATAAAAGACTACTAGTTAGGCCAAGTTCTTACCTTTCAAATGAGCCGTTGACGATTACTCTAGGTAGGACTTGTAGAACCGGAGAAATTATGTTTGAAGTGGCGAGTGTGTCAGTGAAACTGCAGTGAACAGTGCCGATAAGTGTAAAAAAAATGTCCTGTATTAATGTAAATACATATGTATTTAGCTAAATCTGGACTTTTTTGTGTTTAAGGAAAAAATATGCAATTTACATGAAATCGGGGGGAAAAACTTAAAATATAAAATTATGGTATAACGTTTTAATATGGGGGGGGGGGGGCAGGAAAAAATACATGCTAAAAAAGCGGGGCGGCATTTAAAAACTTTGTGCAACACTGATCTATACATTTTAACAATAAGTGTTTTTGTCAAAGTATTTTGGTGAATGTAACTTCAAAACAATGATAGTAACGAGAGATACTGCTATTGAGACAAAATGATTTATAACTGATTTGTGTATTCAACCTCATTCATATCCTATTTTCTGTACCTAATTATTTGTAATGTAAACTCTTATTAAATAACAGAAGTTTATAGTGCCCAGTTTCATTTGGCTAAACATTATTCAGTGGTTCTTATACACAAGACTCTGTATCAAATTGTTGAACCAACTAAACAAAGCCTTAACACCATTTAGCTCATCGTTACTTGATTTAATATCCATATAAGTTTATCACAACTGAATAGGCGGTTCTCTTGTACATATTGGTGCCTCTGCAATATCTATATTGCTGGGGAATAATAATCAAAATAAATGTTTAAACCTGTGGAAAACAAAAGGTTGAGATAGCCAACAATCCTTAATGGTGCCTGTTTTTTTTTTTTTTACCTTATAAGTATAATACAGTAGCTAATGCTCTGCTTTAGCACAGATCCATGGGGGCACAAATACTACCTCTGTGCCTTATTTATACATTTAAATATTTTTTAAATATGACAGGGTTCTCAAGTTTCAGTGTTTATTTAAAAAAATAGCTAGTTTGCTCCCAGAAGAAAAACAGGTATTCTTTTAAAATAAATCATGGCAGAGTTTATTTTATAATAAAATGCTGTAATAAATAAGTGTTTACATCAAACTTAAATATGTGTTTCTTCTGTTGTATATTTTAGCCTATCCCAGATTTGCCAAATACAATAAGCTCCAACAGCTGAATACCACTGATTAGTGGATCTCAATAGATCATGCCCCTGTTTTAGTTAGGCCTACTAAGTCCATATATGCACTGCAGTATTTAAGCACTGGATTAATAGTACAACAAACAATCTTATGGTTTCCATCCATTACTCTTTGCCAAGCTCGTGGTCACAAAGGCAGAAATTATTTCATCTGCCAATCCAATCCAACTTGAATTGTGGTCTTTTTATTTTTGGAGGCATTCACGCTTTAATCCCACGAACGACAATGTAAGTGCATTAAGGTCACCATTGACATATGAAGTTTTTAATACGTTTTTTGTAAATATTTGATACCTCTTGATGTCTCCACAATCACATAAGATTTAACTGAATCACTTAAGAGTTAACTGAACCGATGGTTAAAGAAACATCATCGGCACAGACCTTGTTCAAAGTCAGTCATTTAGGCTCTCAACCAGATGTTTATTTTTAATATTATGAAGAATCACATACCCAATTAACATACTCAGTATTTTTGGATAAGCACACTATGGGTCCTATTTTGAAGCAAATGCAAAGGCGCAGGGCTTTTTTTTTTTAGGTGAATAAAACAGTGGTTTACATGTAGTTTTTAACATTAACAGTAATTTTATTTATCTAGTGCCTTTGTTGTTCTCCTGTATGTAAGAGCATGTGACTTGTATTTGAATTAAAATATTCCAATAAAAACTACTGTATTGGAACTAGCCTCCAATAAATCTGCACCACCTTACTCAAACACTACCAAATGCCAAAGACATTTAGCTGTAAGCTTCATTATTCCATTGCATGTAAATTTGAAAAAATGTTCAAATATTTTCGATTTTGAGGACAACCAGTGTTAGGCAAGGAGCAGTGAGTAAGCAAGATTCGCAAGAACTCTACTTTTGCAGTCCAGTCAGAACCAGACACTGTGAAAATTTCCTTAAAAATCGATGTCCGTCAAAAACCGGACAGTTGGCAAGCCTAGTTAGGATTCCAGCACAAAATACACCCCCATCTAGATCGGGTCGACCGCATCGGGTTGGGGTCAGTGGTTAAAGTGGGGTGGTATAAAAGAAAAAAATATATAAATGTATACTGCTGCAAAACCCCCTGCCCGGACCCCTTTAGTTTCGAACAAAAAAACTTTGACTTCAGTGTCTCTACTTAGCGCGAGTATGGTTCACCTCATGTCATGCCCTTATTCCCTGGAAGCACTTCCCCAGTAGGTCACTGTACCCGCAAATTTTATGCATTACTTTATAAAATCCTACTAATACATCTTGTGTTGAATGTGTGGCGAGTGTGTTCTGCTCTCTCTCTCTCTTTTACGTGGGCACCAGGGCCGCCGAGAGCCGTCATGGGCCCCGGGGAAGGATTGGTATGTCCCGCTGCCCCCCCCCCCCCCCCCCCCCCCATTGGTACTACATTCATCTGACTTTGTAGTATACTGTAGTCTAAACCAAGCTTCTAAACCAAGCATTGATACTTGTAATCTTAGCGGTGTCTGAGGAAGATCATTTCAACCGATACAGTATTTTGATAATGGGTTTGAAAGAAACTGTCAACGGAGAAAGAAGTTTCAATATCTCAATTAAAATCTGCAGTAGGATAATTTACTCTTTCTCAAAGTATGTTTAAGATATTTACAGTATTCAAACTTTTTTTAAGGTAAGTGAATATATATATTTTTTGTACAAACTCCACGTGTAATACTATTTTATTTATCCCGTGCCAAAAATAAACCACTCATCTCTGCTCTTAAGTAATAGCCTGTATTGGTAAATATATTTGTATTTTAAGCAATATAACCGATCATTCTCTAATTGTGTTTACCACCAGCTGAAAAAAGTACTTTATTTATTTTACACGATACAATTTTTCTAACAAACGTTCTTTTGAGCAAATTATAGATCTTAATAATAGAGTAATTCATACTGTGGTATATATTGTGCAACTTTAGGGTCCTTTTAAAGTTTTTAAAAAAATACATAAAATTGCTATGCCTTTTTTTCAGCTTTTTGGTGTAGTAAAATATGAAATGCGAAAGTTCAAATCATTGTGTGAAAGGAAGTGTTTGACAGCGCCTGGATACACAATCATTAGACAACAGAAGCACATCGGCTTTGTGTGCAGTACGGGAGTTTTTCTTTTTAATGTGGTGGTGGGAACGCAAAGGGTCTTGTGCAGGGCTAGTTGTTTTAAAATATATATATATATATATATACATATATATATATATATATATATATATATATATATATATATATATATATAGACTGAGCATGGTTCTAATGTCTTTGACCTTTGATGGACTGATGACCTGAGGACACACATTAAATGACAATACACAGTGCTTTAAGTAAGGACTGTCAACTAAGGAAGGATGCACTGAGAGATAGAACACTCTGTGCTCCATGTCAATGAGAGGTTGTGAGTCAGGAAAATGACAAACTGCAACAAGATTTCACAGTCACATCGGGGCAGACCAGCATATGTTACTAAATGTTGGTTACAGAACTTGCATTTCAGAAAGGAGACATCCACAAGACTTGAAATGAACAATTCTTTATTGCATTTGACAAATGACCATGCCCATAATGAAACGTAATATAAATTGGCCCATGGCCTTGTCCATTGATATCCGCCCCAATACGCTGGCTGAACTATGATGTAATGTATATTGATTGAATGATAACTAATGCCAACAGGCAGGACAAGTGGCACTCTGGGTCACCTTCCCCCTAGACAAGACTTGCTGCAAGGTGGAGGACCAAACAAAGAAACAACAAGGTGTAGACGAGAGGGCTATTTATAGGAACAGTTTGATTATGTAAGTGATTAGTGGGTGGATAACCCCTTTCAGAAACACAACATAGTTTCCCATTCAGAAAGGAGACATCCACAAGATTTGAAATGAACAATTCTTTATTGCATTTGACAAATGACCATGCCCATAATGAAACATAATATAACTTGGCCCATGGCCTTGTCCATTGGAGCTCAATAGCCGCCCCAAGTCGCCTTTGATAAAGGCGTCTTCTAAATGAACAAATAATAATAATAATAATAATAATAATAATAATAATAATAATATACGCTGGCCGAACTATGATGTAATGTATATTGATTGAAAGATAAATAGCCTACCTTGTAATATAAAATAAATCACCCAGCCCACCATTAGAATAAATTACATTTTGTAAGATATAGAAAAATCTTCGTAATTAATTGATGGATTTCATTCGGGGTCTGATCACTGGAGCTTCGCAGCCACTACTTATGCTGGCGAACTACCTAAAAAGAAGAAAAAAAAACTCAAATAAAAATGAAAACATATCTTGCGAGCAGACCCACCCTCCCCCAAAATACAGACCTGCTTAGAAGGAAAAACATTTGATTTGATCCAGGCCTGACCACTGGAGCACGAAAGCCGTACCTTATGCTGGCTGAACTACCTAAGTAAAAAAAAAACGCAAATAAAAATGACAACATATCTTGCCAGCGGGCAGAACAAGCAGACCAAGACCACTTTCCCCCGGGACAGGCCCACCTCAACCTCCTTCACCTTGCAGAATTAATCCGCTCAGCGCTCAGGTAAGAAACCCCACCTACTCACTGAAAAGGCGACAGGAGGAAACCTTATGGAATCCATGGCCGAGGGTTACCCTTCCTCCAGGTTCAGAACAGATATATATATATATATGTTACATTTTCTTTTCCTTTCTTTAGTGACAGAGTTTTTTTGCGATGCTAAAATGTCAGAGAGTCATTTTTGCGGATGTAAAGTTTGTATGCCCCAGAAGTCCATGTGTGTCAAGTGTCAAGTGTGGAGAAATGTTCCTCGAAGCAGCTGAAGTGGCGGAACCGATTCTGAAGGAATGTCTGGAGTAATTATCGGGAGGAAATCATAGGAGAGATGCGTATAGATGGTCGCACAACCAATCCCTGGAAACAACTGATCCTTCTGGGGTGAGGAAGAGGGGTTCAGATGAGCTGGTGGCAGGACGCATCGACAGGTAGCTGGAAAGAGCAGAGAAAGGACAGATGACATAATTTGTTCAAAATAAATGTATGTGTACCACTTTTCTTTCCTGGTTAGTCTTATAATGTTTTAAATGTAAGGATTACATGACCTGAAGATGAAGTCTGGGTCCAGGAGGTGATTTTGCCACACCGGAGGAATCCGCAGTATGTAGAGACGAACATTTCAGGAGGGAGTCTTTATATGGGGTGAAGTAGCCAAAGTGAAGAATTTTGATGAGGGGTTCCGGGACTTCTTTAGTAATGGGCAGTTTGGGGGATAGATGACTGGGAGCAGATGGTTGGATGACTTGTAGCAGTATTTAAATCAATGGGAAGGTGGTTAGAGGGGGGAAAAAACTCAGTTTAAATGAAAGTGAAATTGTAATCTTGATAAGATCTCCAGTCTCGTCCTAATACAGTGGCTCTCAAAAGTATTCACCCCTCATTGGACTTTTCCGCATTTAATTGTGTTACAACATGGAATCAAAATGGATTTAATTAGGAGTTTTTGCCACTGATCAACACAAAAAAGTCCATAATGTCAAAGTGAAAAATAAAATCTACACATTGTTCTAAATTAATTACAAATACAAAACAGAAAATAATTGATTGCATAAGTATTCACCCCCTTGAGTCAATATTTGGTAGAGGCACCTTTGGCAGCAATTACAGCCATGAGTCTATTTGGATAAGTCTCTACCAACTTTGCACTTCTGGACACTGCAATTTTTGCTCATTCTTCTTTGCAAAATTGCTCAAGCTCCGTCAAGTTGGATAGGGACCTTTGGTGAACAGCAATTTTCAACTCTTTCCACATATTCTCAATTGGATTGAGGTCCGGGCTTTGACTGGGCCACTCCAGGACATTGACCTTTTTGTTTTTAAGCCACTCCAGTGTGGCTTTGGCTGTATCTTTGGGGTCATTGTCCTGCTGGAAGATGAATCTTCTCCCGTCCCAGGTCTCTTGCAGACTTCAGCAGGTTTTCCTCCAGGATTTCTCTCTACTTTGCTGCATCCATTTTACCCTCCATCTTCACGAGCTTTCCAGGCACTTACGCAGAGAAGCATCCCCATAGCATGATGCTGCCACCACCATGCTTCACGGTAGGGATGGTGTTCTCAGGATGATGTGCGGTGTTAGGCTTGCGCCAAACATAGCGCTTAGCGTTGAGGCCAAAAAGCTCTATTTTTTTCTCATCTCTTCTTCCACTTGGTCTCAGAGTCTCCCACATGCCTTCTGGCACTCTAGCCGAGATTTGAGTTTTTTTCAACAATGGCTTTCTTTTTGCCACTCTCCCATAAAGGCCAGTTTTGTGAAGCACCTGGGCTATTGTTGCCGTATGCACAGTGTCTCCCAGCTCAGCCGTGGAAGACTGTAACTCCTTTAGAGTTGCCATAGGCCTCTTGGTGGCCTCCCTGACTAGTGCCCTTCTCGCCCGGATACTCAGTTTTCGAGGACGACCTGTTCTAGACAGATTCACAGTTGTGCCATATTCTCTCCATTTCTTAATAATAGACTGTTCTGTGCTCCGGGGGATATTCAATGCCTTGGAAATGTTCATATATCCTACCCCTGATTGGTGCTTTTGAAGAACCTTATTCCGGATTTGCTTTGAATGTTCCTTCGTCTTCATGATGTAGTTTTTGTTAGGAAATGTACTAACCAACTGTGGGACCTCCCAATGACAGGTGTATTTAACCTGAAATCATGTGAAACACCTTAATTGCACACAGGTGGACTCCATTCAACTAATTATGTGACTTTTAAAGGCAATTGGTTGCACCAGAGCTTATTTAGGTGTGCCATAGCAAAGGGGGTGAATACTTATGCAATCAATTATTTTTTGTTTTATATTTGTAATTAATTTAGAACAATTTGTAGATTTTATTTTTCACTTTGACATTATGGACTTTTTTTGTGTTGATCAGTGGCAAAAACTAAATTGAATTTTGATTCCATGTTGTAACACAATAAAATGAGGAAAAGTCCATGGGGGGGTGAATACTTTTGAGAGCCACTGTATATTTATTTTCAATTCCCTGATGGTGAATCATACCATATTATTTCAGAAAGGAATTTAAGAGAATCCAGTTTGAACCCGAAAAATTTGAACGAGTGTAGTTTTCACTGTAGATACAGCGTGAAGAGACAAGATATGAATGTACTGCCTTGCTAAACAATGCAAATGACGATATTGAAATGTACAGGGAAAGATGATGTTACCATTTGAATTATTCGTTGATCTGGAAGAATTGAGTATATATCAGTGGATGCGTGCAACAAGACTGTTGACATTTAAAGAAGCAGGCGTGTGGAAGATTTACCAGTGGAATGACTAGGAGAGATGATAAATTGAATAACAATAATCAAAGAGACACACCTATTCTCAAATCTTATAAACATTCAAACACAGGACATGATCACTCTCAAAGAAAAGATCTCACTCTGAAAATGGAAACGTCTTAAGGAAAGCTGTTTCTTGGAAATTTGATTGTATTCTTTTTTATGCGCCTCTGACAGGGAAGACTGAGTGGTGACATCAGGCCAGAAACAGGAACTACAACACAAGCAGGAACTTGGTTGAAAAGCGCACTGCGATGCTATTTTTATTAACAAAACACAAATAAATCAAATATCTTTGACCAACAAAACACTGCTCACAGAGCAAAATAAAAGGTTGAAACAAAAAACAAATCTCAAACACAAAAACAAACCCAAGGTCAGGCTAGTCAGTTGCCTTCACTGATCCTTTATTTTTCGTTTTTACTTTCGGTTTCATTCTCCTCGCTCGCTCTCATTCTCTCTTCTTGAACACCCACACCGAACTGAGACAGCTGCAGGCTTATATAATGGTGACCATCTCCGGATTAGCAACAAATGAATCAATTAATTAAATCGGGAGATGGCCACCTTCTGCACAATAAACAGAACACATGGCTTTTCGCTGTCATATTTATAATACATAAATCATAATAATAATAAACAAACACAAAATAATACATTTTAAAATCAACAGGGCTTTTCCCTGCTCCCTCTCATATGTGCAGGGCTCTGTCCTAGTGCCATGCCACAGTGCCCCTAAATTTTTCAGTGTGTGCCTACATTTTTTAACTTAGCCACACACAATCCTAACAAAAAGTTAGCGTGGTGAAAGTGGACAAACATGGCTCATGTAATGCATGTGGTTTATTTAAGACATCGGCAGAGACAACTACAGCGACAGAGAGCTTCAGCTATTATAAGCTTCAACAAAAGATGTGTGCGCATCTGTGACAGAGAGCAGAGAGAGAGAGGGAGTCAACAATCTCCCTCCCGACCTGTGAGGGCGTTGTATAACAGGAATAGTGTGCCCCGGACTAGATGGTTTGACAGTTCATTCCAGGGTCAGTTGGAAGTCACCCATCCAGGAAGTGGGCGGAGCCACAATACCAGAAGTCATCGCCTTAATGTGGTAGGTGATGTGTCAGTCATGGATTGGAGTATACGTGATTGCACTCACTCCCGAAGGGGGCATGAGTGAGGGCATATCAGGGGATGTGGCCGAGCAATCTTTTCCTTTGTTATGGTTACGGACAGACCTGTAAAAGGAGTACAGATATAAAATAACCATGAGTGTTGCATGTTTTGTTTGTATTGTTTTTCTAACTGTCATTGTTTGTCATTGTTAGATGGTTAACATTAGCAGGGAGCTGTTGCTAAAGGCCAGACTACACTGCACCACTGTTTCACAATTGTTGTATCGCACCACCTGCACAAAGAGCACTCACTGTTTGAATAAGCGATTGTGTCTGTGTTGTATGCTATTATTACTGCATTATTATTTCGGGACTGAATCCCATTGTTTAACTGAGCGATACACATTGGTGTGTAGAGCAAGTTATTATTTACCAGCAAACAAAGACCTGGTTACCATGAACTGTGTTTTTTCCAATCATTCCTGAGCACTGCATCACCTCTACACCTTTGCCACTTTGCCACACGTGCTGTTAGAGTGGGATTATGGACGCCACTGCACTATCTGCACTGTTACAAGCGCTGGATGATAGACGGGAGGCTGCGGACTTTGAGAGAGAGGAGAGGTACGTGGCACTGATCGAGAAGCACCCCATGTACCAGCTGGACCCGTGATGGCGCAGAAAATGATGGTGGAGGATGACCCAAAGGGATACCTGGTCACCTTCGAGCAGTTGGCTACCACCGCGTTATGGCCTCGGGAGTACTGGGCTAGCCAGCTGGGCCCCTGTTTAATCGGGGAGGCCCAAGCCGCCTACTAGGCCATGACCAACAAAGAGGCCGGCCAATACGACCTGGTCAAACAGGCCATCCTCCAGCGACTCAATATCACGGGGGAAACGCATCGGGTACTATTCATGGAGTACCTCAGGACGCCGCATAACCCGCCCCATCAGGAAGACGGGGGTACAAATGGGCGAAGCCATTGCCCTGGAGCAATTGTGGTCGGTGCCGAGACCCAGGCGTGGATACGGTGCCACAATCCAGCCACTCTTGAAGCCGCAGTCAAACTGGCGGAGGACTTTGAGGACTACCTAATCTCCTCCATGACCAGCCTGCTGGCCTCTCCTTCACCACCAAGCAGTAGGGGGGTGGCTCCACCTCCACCACAATCCCTCCTCGCTCCTCAGACCTCCCAGACCACCGACCCGCATGGGTAGCCGAACCTCCCTACCATGCAGGTGACAGCTCGCCCCCAGCGGGGGCAGATTCAATGCCCCTGACCCGCTGTCTCATCAGCAGCAGGACAGATATGTAACCCCAGTGCCTTCTGCCCCTCCTATCTGTTCCAGGTGCCACCGAACAGGACGTATCGCCCAGCTGTGCTCGGCTTAAATCATGTCATATATGTATATATCTTTTTTTTTCTTCCATTCAGAACGTGTTCGCAAGGTACCGAACGCTACTTGCATGCTGCATTAAGCACTATTGGGATTACTGTGAGATATGCACATGTGTCAGTGTGGTTCATTGCATTTTTTCCATGCGATAACTTACACTGTTCATTTATTTTTAAAATGTGGACTTTCGCTATTATAAATGAGATGTACTTTAAAAACATCAAAACACATCTCAAAATAATGCAACATTCAGCATGAAACCATACTTAATACTTTTAGATGTGTTGTGCATTTATACGCAGAGAAGATTAAATCACTTCCGGAATGGCTAGCCTGCACAGTGAAGTATAGAAATATTTCAGTTTTGAAGTGGCTGATGATGGCATGGAATAGTAAAACAATATAACAAGACCTTGTTTTTCTCCAAAGATATTGTAAAGCAAAGCACCACTAAATTAAAGTTATTGCTTTTCTTATGTAAATATCTCTTAACGTCTACATGTATATATGTTTCATATTGCATTTGTGTTATTATATTTTTCTGTATTTTGGTAGACTTCGATATTACCAATATCGATATCGATATTGATATACAATTTTCATATCGATGCCCACCCCTAATATAAAATATTAAAAATACGTCCCATCCAGACATCTGTTTATCATCCACAGACAGACGGTTTGGTGGAACGTTTTAATCAGACCATAAAGCAGATGCTGAGACAATTTGTGAACCAAGAGCAAAAACATTGGGCAACGCTTCTTCCCTACCTCCTTTTTGCATTGAGAGGTGCTGCAGAGTTCGACAGGGTTCTCCCCCTTCAAGCTCTTGTACGGCCGACAGCCTTGCGGCATCCTTGGTTGAGAGGGGTGGGAAGAGCACAACGGCTCGTCCAAAAATGTAGTGCAGCATGTGCTCCTACTTAGAGATTGCCTAGATTTGGTTGGTCATTTGGCCCAGGACAATCTAAAATTGTCTCAGCACCGGCAACAGCAGCAATACAACCAATATGCACCTTTTGACCAGGAGACAAGGTACTGTTGCTTCTTCCCACTTCGGAATCCAAACTGTGTGCTAAATGGCAGGGGCCATATGAGGTGATCTGGGCTATAGGGAAAGTGAAATATGAAATTAGACAGCCCGATCGCCGCAATGAGTGGCAAATTTATCATGTGAATTTACTGAAGCCCTGGCAGGCAAGGAAGGCCTTATTTATAGCCCCAGATGAAGTAGAGGATGATTTTGGATCCTGTACAGAGGACCCTAGCACTCAGCGCATTCCGATGGGGGAACAGTTACTTCCAGATCAGAAGGGAGATCTGTATGAGTTAATTGGAGGGTTCAAGGATGTTCTTTCTGATATGCCTGGCAAAACTAACCTTGTTGAGCATGCCATTATCACTCCCCCAGGTGTCATGGTTCGACGAAGTGGCATTAGCAAAGAGATACGGGCGATGCTCGAACTTGGGGTGATTGAGCCTTCCAGGAGCGAGTGGTGCAATCCATTTGTGATAGTCGGCAAAAAGGATGGCACCAATCGCTTCTGCATTTAAGGTAAACGCTATTGCCAAGTTTGATGCCTACCCCATGCCTCGGGTCGACAAATTTCTTGACAGACTGGGAACGGCAAGGTTCATCTCAACTTTGGACCTGACGAAGGGATACTGGCAGATCCCCTTAACTCGCAGTTCACAGGAGAAAACTGCATTTTCTACCCCTAATACTCTAATTCATTTCATAACCATGCCATTTGGGCAACATGGTGTGCACGCTGCCTTTCAGAGACTAATGGACCAGGTCTTACGCCCAGCAGCGTATATTGACGATGTGGTTATTTACAGCTCCTTCTGGCAAAAGCATAAGGCTAGGCTCACAGTTGTCTTGCAGTCTCTGAGGGTAGCCTGGCTGACAGCCAACATGGGAAAATGTATATTTGTGTAGCAGGTGGACTACAACAGGCAGGATAGCAAGACCCAGGGGAATCCTTTTAATTCTATCAACCCTTTCATTATTTTCCTTTCTTATATCTTAAATGTATAATTGTTTAATTGTTAACAATTTAGTATACTATATAACCATGCCGTTTCTATCAAACCATAAGACGCTGTTGTGGATTGTTCCGTAAACAAAAGATATCAACTTTCTGTCTGCTGAAGTTGGTAAGCCTGGTTGCATCGCCTACTCCTGTGTGTATTTGTATGTTTGTTGTTCCTTTTAGTAATTGTTGTTTATTATTTTATTGGTAATCTGTAGTGCAAGACTGTGTGGCATGCTGTCGACCATATCTGTTTTGTATGCCCGGGGTAAATATTGTGTTCTCTTTTGATATGTTATTTTTAAGTAACTTAGGTACGTTTTCATTTTTTTTCATGATTCCAGCAAGGTAATGCAATGTAATCATTGATGCGGTATAGGTGTAAAAAGCTGTAAATCTATTGTTTCCTTAATGGAGACTATAATGATATGTGCAGGAAAATGCAGCTAGTCATTTCTTTATTTGTTGTTTATAGAAAGTATATTCACGTAGTTTGAAGCATTGATAACGTGAATACGTCTGTACATAATTTTGATAGCAGAGTTGATAAGGATGTTAATTGTGTTTGTTTTTATTTTATTTTAGTGAATTTTCACTGTTTTCACTATAAGGTTTTCATTATACTGTTTTCTTGGAATTGTTCACTTTTTTCTTTGTATTGTTTTCATGATATAGAGAATTACTCTTACGTTTTCACTCGAGATTGTGTTTTGATTTTATATTGTTGCTTTATTTTCTTTTAAGTTTCCTGTTTGTGTTCGGTATAATATATTTATATATATATATATATATATATATATATATATACACATACATATATATACACACACACATACGGTCTTGAGGACGCTGCTCACTGCACATTGACACAACATTGATGTTATACTAAGTGTTTCTAGTACTGGCGCTAAGGACTGTTTTTCTGTGCTGCTTTATTACACCGACTAGTATGTGTTAAACTATCTATATTAAGCTGTTATTATTGCTATACATGAATCGAACCTTGAGATACCTTTATATTAGGATATTAATTGGGTGCAACCTCCAACTCTTAAATTCAAACGTGGTAGCAAAGTGTCTGGGCACCACATATATTTATATGGAGAAATTGTGGTGTGAAAGACATTGGAGATGAAGGTGGCTTCCAAGGTGGCTGGCTATTACGAGACAGTGGATATCCCATCTTCCATTCCTTTTAACACCCGTACAAACACCAACATCTAGAGCAGAGTAGAAATTTAACACTGCCCATGCCAAAACTAGGCAGATTATTGAAAGGTGCATAGGAGCCCTAAAAATGCACTTTAGAGCTCTACACACATCTGGCGGTGCTCTACAATATTCACCAGAAAAGTGTGTGAAGGTAATTATAGCGGCATATTTGAAGCCAGGCTTTCTCTGTTTCCACTCTGTCAGCACTGCAGCTGCACATGTTCAGTTTCAATGGACGTATTGGTGCTGATTGAAGTAATCCGGAGGTACCGGGTTCTTCGACATCCTGCTCCCCCTCCTCTTAAATATAGATAATGCATTATTTTCCATTACCTATGAAACACTTATCCTATTAAAGGGCAAATTTTGACCACTTTTTTAAACTTTTAAATTGCATTCCCTGCCTCAAGAGGGCTTCCTATGTACCCGCATGAACCTCTCAGAACTACATTTCCCATCATCCTCCTGCTCACATATGTAACTGAGATGGATTTACCAGTGAGCAGGAGGATGCAATTTTTGCAACACATGGGAACATGTAACACAATAAAATAAAAATGTCCTTATGTGCCTGTGGCAAAGTGGGTGGTAGGGGGAACAGGTGTAGCAGTGATGCGGTGCAGGAATGACGGGCAGACAACTGTAATCCAGAAAACAAGCTTTTATTTTCCGTCCTGGTCTAGTGACCACAAATAATAAGCCCCGGCAATACACAACGATGTGTAAAGCTCGGGGCTGAAGAACACAGGTTGCAGTCCTGATAAAGGAAACAAAAACACGGTCACCCGTCTCGGGTGCGTGCAGTCGTGATGGTGGTGCGTGAATATACTTTATTCCGTGACAGTTCGTGAAGTGGTGATCCGGCTTGTGCTGGCCCAAGGCGACAGCTCCGGATGTGCGTTTAGCTGTCTAGTGATTTCAAAAGACACAGACAGTTAGTTTACAGAGACGAACAAACACAAACCCACACACACACAACTCTTTGCAGAGTAATACAGGGATTACGTCCTTCTCGGTCCTTGGCTTAACCCAAACGAAGGAAAAGAACAGCGTTACCCTGGCCCCTATATGTAATCCTGCATGATATCTAGGTAAACGGTTGCAGCTGCCTTATTACTTGCAGCTGCCCCTTGTTTACCTGTCAGATCAATACGGTCTTACAACAGAGTCTCGCTTCCTTCCAGGCTGACCCACTTTCCGGTCCCAGAAACGAACTGTCAGGCCAGCCCTTCCAGATACTTCTCCTCCCGTTCTTTAGCGCCCTCACAGGTCGGGAGGAAGATTTATCACCAGAACTCATTGTATTTCTGTCACAGTGCCCTTTATGCCCTCTCATGTAATAGACACTACTACAGTCCTTAAATACTTAAATGAAAATAAATACCTCTGGGATCAACTGCCTCCTCCGTTCGTCTGCTATCAGTTGGGACATGAGATGGCAAAGTGTCACATCCACCTGGAACACCATCAGTGGTAGACATCCCCAAAATCTGAATTCCTCTCTCTTCTTCTGTAGACAGAATGTAGCAGGGTGGGGACCATCTGCCTGTTTTCTCACTCTCATGTCTCCACTGCTGATGTTTTTAGTGGGTCACGTTACTATAATCTGTCCATTTCTTTTTTGCTTGCATCCACGTTATAGTCCTCCCAGTACTGACAGCACTCATTTCATTCCTTATTATTCTCAACTTCATCTGACAGCACTTGTAAGCTGGGTCTGCTAAGATGCTTACTTTTTCGGACAGTTTTTTCAGATTCCATCATCCCTCATCTTCAAACACATGCCACAAATTCTCTTAGGAATTAATATCCTTTTATTTAAATGTTTTAATGTGCCATATGTGTTCTGACCGGTGTAATTACTATGTGGTAATATATACCAATTTAACTATAACACTATGTAATAGCTAGAATTCTGTGTGAATGGTGCACTTCCGAATGACTGCATTACATGGGTATATATAGAATTACATAAAGGGTAGTTGAACATGTGTTTTAGGACATTTAATACAGTAGTATATGTCTCCTTCATCAATAGTTATACACATGAATGCAGTTGCCCAGACCATTCAAAATTGTAGTGCGTAATTGACCTATTTGCCAAGTAATACAGCGCTTTAGCCTACCTGTCGTATTCAAATGCGACAGCAATTAAGATCCGACAGGTATACAGAAACACGCGAGAACCAGCCTGGTTGGAGGTGAAAAGTGGTTGAAAGACTTGTCGTGTTTACACATACGACCTCGTGATACAGAAACAAGCATCTGGTTTGTTTGTTTTCCTTGTACACAGACGGTGGATGAGCCCTTGGAGCTAGAGCTGGAAGCACTGACCACCACTGCACCCGGACCTGAGTGTCACTGTGTCCACTCCTACCTCACCACCCCGTCACCGGTATCGGCGCTATGTTTTAGTGCGAGAGGTCCCGGGTTTGCGCCTGCCCTCCGCCTGTGTGTGGATTGCCTTGCACTGTGTGATGCCCCTGCCTGCCATTTACATTGAAACGTTTAAAACAATCTTTTAAAATGTAACAAACAAAGGTTGTTTAAATGTGTTGGCTGAAAAAAGTAACAAGCAGACAAAACTGATTAACACAAAACAAGTTTGAATGACAAATTCGGCAACATTGTCGAGTTTTGTAAACGTTTAAAACTTATGTTCATACAGTAATTAAACGGACTGTGTCGTATAGCATTATGCTGACTTTGAAAAACAAATTGTTAAAAACAGGGTTAAGTGCAAGTGACAAAACCGAAATTTTGTGTTTTTCTTTACACACACAAAATTATGACGTTTTAAAACCACATAACATCGTGCTACTTGAGCGAATCAACCTATACAAAATAATCTTTTATAGGGCAGCAGTGTGGAGTAGTGGTTAGGGCTCTGGACTCTTGACCATAGGGTCGTGGGTTCAATCCCAGGTGGGGGACACTGCTGCTGTACCCTTGAGCAAGGTAGTTTACCTAGATTGCTCCAGTAAAAACCCAACTGTATAAATTGGTAATTATATGTAAAAATAATGTGATATCTTGTCACAATTGTAAGTCACCCTGGATAAGGGCGTCTGATAAGAAATAAATAATAATAATAATAATCTGAAAAACAAGAACTGGAAAAACAAGAAGAAGAAATCGTATGCGACTTGTTATCCATCTAGCGTGTTGTGCGCACACACAATAATTATCTGGCCCGTGCACGCACGCACGCGCACACACAATAATTATCTGGCCCGTGCACGCACGCACGCACACACACAATAATTATCTGGCCCGTGCACGCACGCACGCACACACACAATAATTATCTGGCCCGTGCACGCACGCA
Organism: Acipenser ruthenus; assembly: GCF_902713425.1. Classification (NCBI taxonomy): domain Eukaryota; kingdom Metazoa; phylum Chordata; class Actinopteri; order Acipenseriformes; family Acipenseridae; genus Acipenser; species Acipenser ruthenus. The sequence continues at coordinate 44,276,460 of NC_081193.1, read as the reverse complement.
CACACACACACAATAATTATCTGGCCCGTGCACACACGCACGCACACACACAATAATTATCTGGCCCGTGAGCAGAAAACTAGTTATTTGTTGAAGGCCTGCATGGAGCACCTTGCTGCAGTTTCAACACTCATGGTTTGTCTTTGTGGTGTAAAAACCTGCCCATATGCAGAAACTGCTGGTTCTGCATCCAGTTTGGTGGAATTGACAAAAAGCAGCGTGCAAATTTTGCCATGTTTGGGAATCTGATTTCAGACCTCACCCAGAAATCAACAATATTGACATTTTTGTCACTTTCAGCGGCATTATACTTGTAAGATTCAATTTCATCTTTACAGCTTGTGAAATCAGGGATTGTATCTAGTGGCAAAGATGCGACATCCAAGACTGACAAATATAAGATCTATTATTAGTCATAGTGTTATTATTGTTGCAGACATTTCTATGTAGTTGTCTATGGTTTCTAAATGATAAAAGCTGGTGAAGAGTAATGTAAAAAAGAGTAATGTTTTTCACGGTAGGCAGTCAATACACGATTTCTGTGAAACCGTGAATTTTCCGTGGCCCTAAGAATAACTGAACACTTTGCATCGCACAGATATTTTACAGACCGAAAATAAATAAATAAAAAAGAAAGTGTTGTGTGAACACATTACCATACGATCTGGCAAATAAAATGACCAGATAGAAAATGTTGATTTATTTAGTTAACCTCCCCTTTTTAATCGAACTGCTGCCACGCCTTCCTTTTGCCTTACTGCGCTTGCGCGATCCACTTTTTCCCGGTCTACTAATTCCCAACGACATCGGTATTGAAAACCCTTTTGTGTTAATTTACAAAGATACACATGCTACTCCCTATCCCACACGTTGTTTTCAATTACTTTGATAACCATTAAGCCCATTCTTTCATACATCATAAACATGTTCAGGATCAGAATCTCCTCAACCCAGATGCATGCTGTTTTGAAGTTAACAATCAAAGGGAAATGATCAAATGAACTGATAAAATGAGTGTTAGCTACTTCTATACTTTTCCAATCAAAGGTGGGTAAGATTATAAAAGAATATATATATATATTTATATATATTTATCACCAATCATTAAAACGTGCTACGTGACTTGAACAGATGTGTTATTTGATGAAGAATCATCGATTTGTCGCCAAAATAAAAACAGGATGAAATATATTAATACGGTAATTATTATTAAACTGCATGGTAATGTCCATTTTGGGTTACAACTCCACAGTAAAGAAACTGTAAATACACAACAAACCAAAAAAAAAAAAAAAAAAAAAGAATGCTATCCTGAAGAAAAGCAGGTTCGTTCTATGGTAATTTCTAAAGCACAGAGAAGAGGTTCCTAACCCAATACTCTCCAATTGAACTGTTTTATAATAGATGGGCGGTGGTTTAAAGGGTGTGGTTTAAACACTGTATATTAGTAGGCCTACAGTGACCACATATTTCCCAATAGTCATACTGCATTCTGCACTGCTAGATTAGATTACATTTTTACAATAGGGTTAAATAGTTTTGCTTTTAGTACTTGAATTAATTCTACTGTACCTTCTAGCAGGAACTCTGTGTGAAAACGTCAGTCGCGTGAATGTACATTACTGTAAGGCACTTGACGCAGTTCTTTCCTCAGAAGGTGTCACATCTTTGCTTAGTTGTAGCCCAGAGTGAGCGGCTGATTAAAAGATATTTTTTTAGAACCACACGCAGATGCAAAGTTCGGATAGGCACGCGCCATGTCTCATTGCGAGATAATGTGTTACAGGTATGAAGTAGCTGTGCTTGCACGATTTAAGAGCAATCACGTTTTCACCGAAAATTCTACCCCTTTCCTAACCCGTTTCTTTACATGCAATACGTCAGTTTTACTGTAAGTATTGCCTAATTCATATTTTAACCAACATATGAAAAAAAAATGAAACATTGAAATAACAGAATTAGCAGAATATGATATCACACACACACACACACACATATATATATATATATGTGTGTGTGTGTGTGTGTGTGTGTGTGTGTGTGTGTGTGTGTGTGTGTGTATATATATATATATATATATATATATATATATATATATATATATATAGGCGTTTGCTGTTGTATGCTGTACAGTAGACGCAAAATATTCTGCTGCTGCTAGGCTATTATAATGTATGAATTAATTCTTTCCATAAAAAAAAAAAAAAAAAAAAAAAAAAAACTAGTTCTTGGGAAATACATCATCCATTACCACTGAGTGCACTCAATGCACACGCGCCAATATCATACTGTTCATTGTCAGAGCGATAGTGAAGTCACATAAGTGCTGTGGTGATAGTGTACCGTTGTTACAGCCAGCTCGCTAACCAGCAACACAGCACACACGCTGTATTTAGCTGCGAAGGTACCTGAAACCAGTCACTTTTGTTGACAATCTGTCATTCATATGTAGTGTGTGCACTCGCTCTCCCGGGACGTGTTCCTCTCGCTCGACCGCATCCAACCGTCCTCCACTGGAGGGAGAAAGGGACTGTAGCGGAAACGTTGGGAGTGATAAAGCTAGCGCAGATCAGCTGGAATCAAAAGAGAGAAAATCCTCTGCGCTGCCACAGCAACCATTATTAATGCACACCGGATTGAATCCACCGACGACTCCCATCTAATGTAAGAAAATTAATTATCTTGTCTTTACTAAGAGGTCCTGCTGCTGCACCCTGTACGCGGTGTATCTATCTCGTGCTTTTTGTTGCGGGTTACTGTTGAACAAAAAATAAATTAAGGGGCAATGCAAAAGGAAATTTTGTTTGGTGATTGAAAGAGAAAAGCCCAGAGACCCTCACAGTCGAAGCAGCTGAGAATCCAAACTGCAGATGGAGGTTTTGTAAGTAGCAGGTAGGGGAATGGGTAGCCTGGTTTAAACCGTTTTTCTTTCTTTCTTTCTTTCTTTCTTTCTTTCTTTCTTTCTTTCTTTATTTCTGTCTTTTTTTGCAGCCGTATTTAAATGCATTGTGCAGTATTATTATTATTATTATTATTAATAATAATAATAATAATAATAATAATAATAATAATAATAATAATAACAACAACATAGGGCAAGTTATTGTTTTTGCAGTGTCACGAGCGCTGATATGAATGAAATGGGACTAACTAAAATAAACTAATTCAGTAAATAGGGCATTACGCTGGTTGGGATGTTCCATGTGGGGATGGTATAAAGGAGAAACACGCTTTATTTGCTATTATTTAAAAGGAAACCAATGTTTGAAATAAACATGTATTTTAATACCGGCTTTGATTCTACGTCGGGTTCTTCTGACTTTGGCAAACCTTAGACAAGTCTGACAGTTATAGTGGGTCTAAAATCAGAAATCTTTCGGATTTCCTTCAGCTTTTAGCAGATTATTACGAATCTGATTAGATGTTTTTCCTTATTCAGTGACGGTCACGACGACTCCTCAATGTTTTGTTATTTTTTACTGTTATTGAGATAGTGGTGGCACAAAGAACACCGTGTATATTTGTGCAGCAAATAAACACCGATATATAAATATATGCCTGCTATATAGTTTGCCCCAGCTGCAGGCCTGTATTTATGCATACAGTTTACTATTACTACATAGCTACAGTTTACACTGTACACTATGTACACTGTGTTTACACTATGTATTGTCCGTAGTGACACAGCCCTGTGGGTTTACAAAACGTCGTTTAATCAAATTTAAAAATATGTACTAAGTATGTTCTCATTGCAACTATAGTGGTGGTACCATATGAAATTAACCTTAGTTATGTGGAACGACTACTAAATTCGAGAAATAGTAACAGCCAGTTTAAAATATTCAGATTGTTTTGATGTTACATACAGTGGTACAGTTTTTAATAGTATTACAAAAAGAAAGTTTGAGATTCAAATTATTATTATTTTTTTTTTATAGAACATAGAAGTTTTAAGATTGAAGCATACACACTGAACAATGTAATTCTTGGTAGCAGCAGTGTGGAGTAGTGGCTAGGGCTCTGGACTCTTGACCAGAGGGTTGTGGGTTCAATCCCCAGTGGGGGACACTGCTGTTGTACCCTTGAGCAAGGTACTTTACCTAGATTGCTCCAGTAAAAACCCTACTGTATAAATGGGTAATTGTATGTAAAAATAATGTGATATCTGTATAATGTGAAATAATGTATAATGTGACATCTTGTAACAATTGTAAGTCGCCCTGGATAAGGGCGTCTGCTAAGAAATAAATAATAATAATAAGTGGTAAAGTATGCAACCTGTTACATTGTATTAGTGCAAGCACAAGTATACATAAGATTACTGAAAATATTCATATTTTATGTATTACTGTAATGTATTTTAACTTACATTTTGACTCCCCCCCCCCCCCAACTCCCCGTCCTTCTTAATATATATATTTTTTTGTTTTTATATTAACAGCCCACATCTCAGAATTCACTGGCCGCTATTGATTTTACGCAGATGTTTCCATTATTTTTAGAAAGAGACTGTACAATTTGTGATGTGGTTTTAGTTTGTTTGGTAAGTAATTCATTGTTAATGAATACCCGAATACTTTTTCTAGTACACATTCTTCTGAAATGACCAACAACAAATTCAAATTAAACTATTTAAAATCATTTTTCAGATTAAGTAATGTTAACTTAAACATGATCATAACTCAGTTAACATTGTTACTGTCGATGGATGACCCTCTGTCCGATTACTGAACACAATGAAAAATGTACAATGTGAACAGTGAATTGTTTTGGAAAGTCTGATTTGCTGTTGATTTAACTTGGTTCAGTTACTCAGTCACCATAAATAATTGGCTTATTGGATAACTGCCATTAGCTGCACAGCACAGTTAGTGAACAAAGTATTTCTCATTTCTAGACAGGCATTTCTTCACTTGTTCTTATTGCATGATTAAAGTCCCTTAAATATAGTTTGTGTGTTGATGAAATTTATTGTATGTTTTTTAAGTATGCAGAGATGTGAAGTAACATCAAAAACATTATAACAGCATATATGCAGTACAAATCTAAATATTTTAGATTACATTAAATATTCAATTAACAGTTTCTACAGTTGGTTTACAACATGTATACCAGTTACTTGTGTGTCTTTATTCTTTATACTATAGCAGTGTTATACAGCAAATGCATTCAATGTTCTCGGACAGGTCAAATGTAATTAATATTTTCTGCATTGTAATCATAATACAGATACTGCACTCTAAAAAAGGTATGTAACAACCTTCTGTGGTAGAGATAAGTGTACTACCAAAAATAACTGGAATTGAATATAATATTAAATGGAAAGGGTATTGTAGTTCTGTGCTTATCAATCTTACAACAGTCTGCAGATGATCCTATAAGGATAAACAGTAGTACTGAAAAAAATAGATATTAGTGATTAGAATTACTATTTTGAGAGCTCAAAAGCCTCTAGTGTGGATACATCGCAGCACCTTTGGTTGTCTAATATTTCACATCACTAAAAAAAAAACAAAGAAGCCACATCACTGCGGTTTTCCTGCCTTTCTAATGTACTCTTCACGTGCTATCAGCATTGTAATAGTTTGAGGCAAACGATCATTCAACAAGAGATTAAATCTATGTGGAGAGTTTTGCTCTGGATGATACTTGTATGTCAATTACTGTGGAATTGACATACACAGTGGATTTGTGTTCCTTGCCTTGCTTATTAAACGATGTATGTGCTTTACAATGTTTTTTTTTTGTTTGTTTATCTTTACAATACTGTATGTATCTGTTATTTACCATGCTTGTCGGTTCTTTAGTGTGTTTTAATGTGACTGCTGTGTTTTGCTATGGTATACTACACTAAAGGGTTAAACTATTTTGAATTCTCTTGAAAAGTACAACATGCTGTTGCCACCGTATATTTTTCTTTCTTTACAGTACATAGGGGTAGTTCAGCTTTAATGTGTATGTATTTGAAAATATTTTCCCATAAACATTACAAGACTACCCAATTTGCCATGCAGGGAATTGGGATGCTCAATATTGAGGTAAAATGAGATTGAACACAAAATATTTGTTCCCTTTAAAGTATGAAATGTAACCATTACTGAATGGGTATTTACCTCCTAAAGAACCGAATCCTGAATATACCAAAGCTGCTCTTTGAGCCTGTGATGCAGTCGTGACCCCACCCCCAAGGGATGAAAGACTGCTCTCACAGATCTCAGTGCCATTTTTCCTTTCAAGACTGACCTGATTGGAGAGGCTCATCAACAGTGCGCAGGACCGAGATACTTGCTTCAGTTTGTTGTTGCATGCAATTGCAACCACAGTATCTTGATGCCGTTTTGGTGACATCGTTTTCGCATCACCATTGCGAAGGCTGTTGGTCCATTCTAATGAGCAGGCTTCCTTCAGTCTTGTGTTGGTACTGACTTAGTGGTTTTGCCAGTGGCTTTTACAGGTGGGCATCCCTGTATGTTACCACCTGCGGTGACTGTGAACAGGTGGACCCATACCCATACCCGCTGGTACCGAGGTCACCAATCCGCTTTCGCTCCTGACCTGGTACCAGGCCGGTACCGAGGTTACCGCACTGGTACCACTACAGTCCTGGTACCAACTCGGTGCTAAAGCCACTGAACTGTCACCGACCGACCCGGTGCTAAAGTCACCAAACCTGTACCGAACTGACCCGGTACCGTCCTGGTACCGACCCAGTTCTGACCCGGTACCGTACCTGTACCGACCCGGTGCTAAAGTCACCAAACTGGTACCGACCCGGTGCTAAAGTCACCAAACTGGTACCGAACTGGCATGGTGCCAACCAGGTTCCTAACCAGTACTGAACCGGTTCTTAACCAGTACCAACCCAGTGTTAAATAGACTGAACTGGTACCAAACCGACCGACAGGTGTTCTTCCTAGCTGGGCCCAGAGCATGCCAAGGGGAAGTTAGTTAACTGCAGTTTCTGGGAGTTTTGTGCCCCTTTCTCCAAGCACACGCAGGAGATGAGGTTGTTCCTAAACTGGAAAAGTAGTCCAATCTCAAAAGTGCTGTGGTGTCTCAGAAGGTAGCAGCTGTGCTGCAAAAACAGGCTATTCGCATGCTAGACGCCCTCAAGTTGGAGGAAGGGTCCTACTTCTCGTACTTCCTAGTGCCAAAGCGGGATGGTGGCCTCAGACCAGTCCTCGACCTCAGACAGGTCCACCTGTATCTGAGACGGAGGAGGTTCAAGATGTTGACGATGCAACAGCTGTTGCAGTCAATCAGGCCAGACGACTTGCTATTTGGCCTATCCCTAGCTCCATGTGCCTTCACAAAGTGCATGAAAGCTATTCTGGCCCCTTTGAGACTCAAATGTATCAGAGTTCTCAATTATCTGGATGACTGGCTCAATTGTGCCCAGTCTCTAGCACGGGCAGAGGCCCACACGGAACTTGTCATCGGCCACCTCCAACGGTTGGGCGCTACAGTGAATCATGCAAAGAGCCAACTGACACCTTCCCAGACAGCCTCCTATCTGGAAGTGTACTTGAACTCTGAATCCATGCTGGCCACTCTGTCGGACAGCAGAGTGCAGAGAATAGCAGCAGAGCAGTGAAGGTAGAAACTTCTGGGCCTGATGGCTGCAGCTTCCCAGACCCTTCGATTGGCTCTCCTGGACATGCACTCTCTGCAGGCCTTGTTCAACAGTTGGGTTGCTAAGTCCACATTGAACCGCGACCGCCTACTAACAGTGTCCCCTAGGTCAGTGGTACGCATGCTACCACGATGCTTCTTTGTTTTAATAATGTTGACCAATAATAATAATTACATTAGCTCTTTTACAAGCTGGTTGTATTCTCTAAACTATTTCCTTTTTTTAGTGTGTGGTGTTCCCATGCTCTTCTGTGTTTTATTTATTTTATTTCATCTCCACAAAAGGAGCAAAAGGAGACAGTCTTTGCTTTTCATGACTAGCTACATTTTTTGTACTCGTGCTGTATTCGTGTTATTCGCTTCGCTCCCGATGTGCATACTGTATTTTGTGAAGATTTAATTGTTGAATGATAATATTTTTCAGATGTATCTGTCAGGTAACTGTTGAATCACCAAGTTTAATCAAAACAAACAAAAAAAGAGTTAAGTTACATGTATTTTTTCGTGGATTTATTTGTTAGAAATGTTAGCTAAATGTTGACTTGCCAAGTGTAAACAAAATATTTAAATTCACTGATTTATTTGTTAGAAACTCAGGTTTAACATGTCAAAATGTTCACTCGATGTGTAAACAAAAAAAAAGATTTCTAGACTGATTTTAAATGTTGAATTTATGATACGCGTATTTATTTAGCTAAATCTGGACTTTTTTGTGGTTAAGGAAAAAATATGCAATTTACATGAAATCGGGGGGGAAAAACTGTTAAAATATAACGTTATGGTATAACGTTTTAAGGGGGGGGCACGACAAAATGCATGCTAAAAAAGGGGGGTGGCATTTAAAAACTTTGCGCAACACTGTCCTAGGCGTAGCGCTGGGCAGTGTCACAAGAAGGGAGGTCATCACCATGGACATGTCCAGCTTGGGCCAGGTTGTGCAAAGTGTGTGGAACCCCCCATGGCAGGGTCTTCACATCAGTGGTCAAGGGAATTTTTTGCAGGTTCAAGAGAGACACGTGCTTGTCCGTACAGATATACCACTAACAGTGGTGGCGTACATCAACCACCAGTGTGGCCTCAGGTCGGCCAGTCTCCATCGTGTGGCCCGCAAGCTTTTGCTGTGGGCGCACGAGAACCTCCTGTCATGGCCCGGGGTGACCAACTGGGCAGCGGACCTCCTCCAAGCAGCTCCACATCATCAAGGTGGTAATCTTCATCTGGGAGAGGTTCTGGAGAGCAGAGACAGATCTCTGCCTCCAAGGAATCAACCCACTGTCCCCTCTGGTTCTCCATAGAAGGAGACGGGGAACCGCTGGTCTAAGCAGCAGCTGTTCAAGTGGATAACAGACAAGGTCAGGACTGCCTATGAGCTGGCCAACTTGCCCCCTCCAGAAAAGCTCACTGCCCATTCCACCAGGGGCATGGCAACTTTGTGGGCTTTATTCCAGGGTGCATCTGTCAAGGACATATGCAATGCAATGTGTGGGCTACTCCCCATAGCTTCACTAGGTTCTACAGACTGAATGTCGTGGATCCTCAAAACCCAGGTTTTTGAACTAGAGTGTTAAGTACAGCTTCCCAGTCAACCCCTACAACACAGGCATAGAGGTGAGTTTCTCCCTCAATTTTTTCACCCTAGCTAATTACTGGGTTTCCGAATGGTAACGCACAGGGCAGTCTCTTGGCTTAGCCTTGTAGCATTCCGGCCGTTCGACAATCTTGCATTTGCGACGGCTTTGGCCCATTCGATAATGGTTACATTTCATACTTGAAATAGAAAATGTAAAACTGCATCACAGGCTCAAAGAGCAGCTTTGGTATGTAATATTCAGGATTCTAGTCTTTAGGAGGTAAATACCCATTCAGAAATGGTTACATTTCTATTTCAGGAAACCAGGGTTATGCTAATAACCTTACGATTCATTCTGTTGTACACACGTTTCATATGAAGCTAAAATTACGCCAAATTAAAATATTTAAAAAACTTACTTTGTGAAAAAGAAGATCTCTGTTTCAACATATTTAGTCTAACATTACTTTATAATTACTTTATAACATTACTTTATAATCTTTTTTTAAAAGCACATTTGTGTGAAAACCAAATCGAGGAAATGGAGAGGCTTTTGTCAGTGAGGTTAGAAAGCTATAAAGCGTTGTTGCTGGAACTTCCCAATATAAAATAATGGCTGGGAGGATTTTGAATGAGAAATCCTCAAATGACTTCTCTTAAAAACATAAATACGAAAAGCTAGACAAGCACAAAGGTTATATTCCAAATTGGTGTGCCTAAATTAAATCGTACAGCTGTATAGGGGAGGGAAAACAGATTGTACAAGAGGCTTAATAAGCATTTTCCACTCATCTGGGGTCTTATAGCATTGGCTGGAGGAGAGGAGAAGCAGGATGCATGTTTAACTAAAGAGAGAATAGTCTATAGGCTATATTATGAGGTCAGTGATAAGATAAAAAGATGCAGATGTAAACTTCAGGCAGTACAGCGCTATGTAAAACCCTATTCACACTCCCTACAGTATATACTTCATGATCATTTAAAAAATGTGAACAACATTCCCTGGGTTTCAGCACTGTATAGGATGAACAGATAATGAGATGATGAACAGATATGCTTTTTTTACTCATTGTCTTTAAACTTTCAGCTGGGATAACAGTTTTTGGGAAGGTATTAGATCTGCCACCAGATTTAAAAGTGTGGTCATTTTTTTGGTTTTGTTTAATATTGTATTTACATTTAAACACATCATGTTATTCTATAGTTTGTATTAATGTTTTTGTATTTTGTGCAGCTTGTTAACAGATGAGAGCGATAAATAATTACACACACAGTTGAAGTAAATGGCTATAATGTTTGAAACATACATTGTAAATGAATCTTTACTGTACATTTGACTAATATTGTAGGCATGATCTTGCTGTTGTAAGTTATGTGAAGTTATGTGACAGTGTTTCAGAGGGTAGAGTGGGCTTGTTTAATAAAGAAAGTGTTCTGAAAATATTGAAATAAATGTATGCTTTAAATATTTGTATTAAAAAAACTGTCAATACATATTAAAGGGTTAATGTTTATTTTTCCATTCATTCATTTTTCAAAAACGTGTTTGAAGTTAGTGGCAACAAAACAGAAAGTAGGGAATTATATGAACTGGATGTTGATGGTGCTTAATTTATGTGGTGGGTAGGAATTCTGACTATACAGTTTCACCCAATCATTGCCACCCAGCATGGGTTGACTGTAATACATGTAGCCTATGTGCACCTTCACACACTCCCGTGCACACAAGTATAGTTAATAGAATATATGCCTGTTACAAATCTGGGACAACCATTTTGCCCTTAGTCACACAACTTTTTAATTTAACACATGTATTCAGTGTGTGTTTGTTAAAACAATTTCATTTACAATTGAAAGGAAGGGCAGCAATACACCACTTAAGCATCTCTTTCAGGACTGACGTTGAGTGTACTTTCATTTATGGTACCCAGTGCTGTGTCAAGTACTGTATATTTTTGAAGTGGGATCAGAGTGTTAGTGCTACAGAATACTTGAATGTTGAATGGGAATCATATGTCAACGGATGCAAGCCTGATCTAAACCATATTCATGGGTTATACTGGAGATTACAGCCAGAAAATACTAAAGTAAAACCCTGTTTCCACACAACACTGGGATTGCAGTGATATAGGAAGCGTCTGTGGAAACTGACTGCAAATATAGAATTTGCAGCCCACTTCCATTTTCCAATGTCTTGTTAGAGCAACAAAGTGAGCTTTCAGCTTTGTAGGATTTGTAATAAATATTGATCTTTAACTTGCTGACCTAATGTACTAAGACAGAGTATTGGAGAATAGCGTGGTTAAGGAGAAATGTAGACAATAAAGTTAGATCTATTAGTCTTTTAGAAACTGGTTTTCTGTCAGGTGTACTATATCATAAACAGTTTTACTGTATTGTAGAAACATTTTTGTGACATTTTTAGGCATATTACATTCAGCACACTTTATCTAAATGCCTTAGACTTACATGCAAACAGTAAAATGATACAGCATTTTAATTTAATGGTACATCCATGCTTATTTTGTGCACTGCATTTAAATTCCAAATGTACATAATAAAACTCTATTGTTATTTGATTAGTACTTGGTTTGTCAGATTTCTTTTCAAATAACAAGCTTAAAAGGCAGTTTCAATAAATCATTTTAAGCTCAAGTCCCTCTGTTTTGAGAACTCTCGGAGGAAGGACTTAGCATTTATCAACAACAAATTGGTTTGTGAGCATGGTATTTGAAGGATTATTTTTTCAGCCCCCAACTAAAATTCAGTGAAACATGAGAGTTCAATTGTGGTATGAGTCCAGGTTTTATTATAGTTGGGTATATGAAAGTACTGACACTGTATGTGTGTGTTTTACTTGGCACAATACAACTGAAGTAGCTGCATCTGCTAAACCGTGTACAACCTAAAAAGAAGTGTCATAGCTGCCTTGAAAATGTATTAAATAGGTATTTTGATTTGTTTTTGTAATATCATACTGCTTTAGCAGGAAAAGTCTTATTAATATGAATCCCATTCCTTTTGTTTTTAGGAAAAGAAGATTGCGTTCTGATTAAAAAAAGTAAGAATAATCCCATGCTGATTTGGTAAGTATATTTTATTTGTAGAAATTCAACCTTTTATTTAATTTGGGCTGCGTTTGATGAATAGGCCTACATTTTAAAACGTCTGTAACAAGAGCAACAACAAAAAAAAAAATTATACACCATATCATTCAGAAGGGAGTTTGGAGCCACAAAAGCTGGGAGAGTAAAAAGTAAACAGGGAAAGAACATTCACCCTCCCTAGATTATGGTGGCAACATGTTTACTGTTTCAACAAATTCCAAATTGAGGATTTAAGCATTATTTCATATTTATGCAGTTGAATAATGTTGACAGGTAAAGATTACAACTGTGTCTGCAGAATCAGAGTTAATACCTGATGCCACCCTGTAAATGCAATAATTGTTATTTACACATTGCTATGCGTAGTACAGTCATGTAGGTTAACCTAATTAACGTTGTGGGTGTATGATCTCCAGTTCAGTTATTTGGGAGAACAACAGCAATGTTTATATTTTAACCAGCATTCATTTACAAATGGGAATTACAAGACTATCTGTTTCCAGTAATGTTTGTTAATGAGGGTTACATTAAAACACTAAAATGTCCAGATACCACTATTCGTATTTTGTTTTCTGTAAAACTGCATTAGAATATAACAAATGACTATTAACTGCTACAAATAATTACAGTAATGCATACATGACTAAGATTCACAATGACACATTTAATTGTCTGGTAAGATTATTATAAAAAGGCGTAAAATACACAGTATATTATATAAGTTTACCATGCTCGACAAGAGTACTGTAAATTGTACACACTTTAAACTATCTAACTTATGCTTACATACTGAGGCGTTCCATGCCATAATAATTAACAAAAGTGACTGACATTACTGATCTGATCCATTGTTTTGTTTTAAAATACTTCAAATTGACATAGTAATAGCTTCAATGATTAAGCTACTAATTTAAATGCAACACAGAACTAAATAATTTGCTATTGAAAAATATTTTCCAGAAGATAGGAGAAAGGCATGCATATTGGAATTCTTTCACATATATTTCCATCAGTTCACACTTTTTAACTTTTAGCCGTTAGCACAACCTTTGGACTATTATTTAAAGAACCTCTTATATTGTGACAAACTTGTTAAGGACATTCTGTGTAGGTCAGTGGTTTGCAACCTGGATCTGGGGACCAAGCAATGGGCTTATTTCAAGTGTAACACTTACTACCCTAAATTCAGCTGTATCGTACTTTAAAATTAATTTCCAATTCCCTCTGTATCAGTATGTACCATTATAGAACAAAAGGTAGGTAATGTAAGGATAACAATGATTCTCACCATATTTCATTTGCTGGGGGTCCAAATGGTTGTCAATGGGCCTTGAGCCATTGGGAACCCCTGATGTTGGTCATGGTGACCTACTTTTGCTTAAGTTCTGGCCTCTGATTGGTTTCGATAATAAATAACTTTTACAGTGTTTAGATCCATTTACACCGTGTAACAATTTTTTTTTTTTTTTTGGTTCCTGGGTAGTAAGTGTTATTTCCTAAATGCTTATGCCTCAAAAGTATAGAAAATGGCTATTATTCCCCACAACCTTTGCTTTTGTGACCAGGACAGTGATATTTTGAAATTTACCTATTTTCCAGAACATTCCAGATAGATTCAGTGCTGAGTAAACTTGGAGTAACTTCTAGAACTTTCCAGTAATATAAATAGTAGTATAAATACAGGAGCCTTAAGCCCACCAGTTCAGTTTAGTTCCAGCTGCCTAAGTGGATACATATCTGCATTTTTCTGAGATGGCATCAAGGTCATAGGAGACTTCAAAATGGTGGCATTCCTGATGGGTCTCCAAGGCGGTTTTACCAAGTTTCCCTGCTATCTTTGCCTTTGGGACAGCAGGGACACCAAGGCGCACTACCACAGGCGGGACTTGCCACAGCGGACTGAGTTCTCTGTGGGGAGGAACAAGTGGGAGCCACTGGTGGACCCCCGGAAGGTGCTGATGCCACCACTGCACATCAAATTGGGCCTTATGAAACAATTTGTCAGAGCTCTAGATAAGGAGTCGGCAGCCTTCAAGTACCTTCAAGACTTCTTCCCTAAGCTGTCTGAGGCAAAGGTCAAAGCCGGTGTCTTCGTCGGACCACAGATAAAGAAGATCCTGGAGTGCAATGAATTCCCCAAGAAGCTCACTAGTAAGGAGAAAGCGGCTTGGAACAGCTTTGTCGCAGTGGTTCGGGGCTTCCTGGGCAATCACGAGGCCGAAAACTATGTGGAGCTGGTTGAGACTCTGGTGAAGAACTACGGCACAATGGGCTGTAGGATGTCCCTCAAAGTCCATATCCTTGATGCTCATCTTGATAAATTCAAGGAGAACATGGGAGCGTACTCGGAGGAGCAAGGCGAGCGCTTCCACCAGGATATACTGGACTTTGAATGCCGCTACCAAGGACGGTATAACGAGAACATGATGGGAGACTACATTTGGGGGCTGATTCATGAAAGTGATTTACAGTATAATTGTAAATCCCGAAAAACTACTCACTTCTAAATCTTTTGTAGTCATTTTTGTATTACTTTAGTATAAATACATGTTAATTTGGATTCATATGTTGTTTTTTTTCTGACTGGTCACAAAAGCAAAGTTTGTGGGGAATAATAGCCATTTTCTATACTTTTGAGGCATAAGCAATTAGGAAATAACACTTACTACCCAGGAACAATTACATACTGTAATTAAAGGTGACTCCTATGCCCCCTGTAACGGGGCGATGGTCTGAGCTTACCCCCACCCACAATCACATTATCCTCTCAGGAATAGGGAGGTTATATTATTAGGAACATATGAAACAGTCACTTGGTAGTGTTAGCAGGTATACATATTTATTTTGGCACTATACATAAAATGACTGACCTTCACAAGACAAGCTCACAAATGATCCCCCATGCGCAGGAAGTCACGGTGTCGTAGGAAATAAGTTGATCGTGCAAGCGCAGTAATGCAAAAGTAGACAAAAGTAAGGCGGAGCAACAGTTTGATTAAAGGGGAGGTTCACTGCATTGCTTTTTATTTTTATCTGACCGTTTGCAAGACTGTGTATGTTGGTGTGTGTTCGTGCCACTGTCTTTTCGTATGAACTTTAAAATGTGTGATGGTCGACTCTTTATAAGGTAAATTGTTTTAAACTCCTGTAACTTTACTACAGTTTAGACGTGGCAAAACATAGGCCTACCACTGCCAGTGAAAAAAAAAATTGTATATACAGTACATTGTTTTGTCTTAAGCATTAACATTTATTGTTACACATACAATTATGTTTATTTAAAAAGGTTCTAGGTTTAGGGTTGTGGTTTTTAAATTAGGATCGTGGTGAAGAAAATTAACCACAAATAGCCAGACAAAAGTTTTTTTTAGAAAGGAATTGTGTCGTGTTCTCAGGTTGAGAATTAAAACAAATCTCTCATGTTGTTTACACACAATACATTAACATAAAAGCCATATTCTTCGTAAACGTGACAATTGCAGTAATATATAGTATTACTAAGGGATAAGATTTGTGAGGAAGTATATATGTGTATATCTACATGATTTTAAATCGTGATAAATCACTTTAGTTCAATATACTGTATCTCTTTCTCGTTATATGTCTTACATGGTTGTTGCACTACAGGAATTTACCATTTTTAAAATCATGCTGATATACAGTACATTATACTGTATGATCTGTCTTCCTTACAACAGCTATCTTGGTTGGTATTGAACTACAAGTATTTACCACGGTTTAGCAAAGAAGTTAACTCTTTAGTTTTTATCTTCCCAAACTTGTAATTGACATGGATGCATGATGATAACCAGTCTCCTGTTCGTTTTCTGTTCTATTTATACAAAGTACTGTATGTAAAAATAAATGAAACAACAAAGCGCATAATACAAAATAATAATAATACTGTATAAGCAACAATTGGCCTAGTCAGTAATCGCAGCATGGAGCTCAATTTTTTCCATGACTGAAACTCATACTTTAACTTTTGGAAAATCGCTTGCATACCTGTCAATACAGTAGTGCTTCCCAAAACAAGAACACCTCCAGAACTGCAAAATAACATTAAAAAGTAACACATTTTGCTAGTTAATGTTTGTTACACAAACAGAAATACACATTAATATCACAGGCTACTTACAAATGTCATTTTAAGTTATGTATTTGTTGCTAATATATATTCCAGCGATATTCATATTCCCTTATATAGCATCATACTGTCGAATATATCCGATCTACTTATTAATATAAATTATACTTACAAAATAAATTTTAAATTATTTATTTTTTGTTAGGCTAATATATCTGATCTACAGCGATATTCACATTCTCTTGTCTAGCGTCATACTGTCGAAGACATCCGATCTACTCGTTTATATCAATTATACTTACAAAATTAATTAAAATTATTTATTGTTTGTTAATATAGCCGATCAACTTATTTCCTGGGCTCGATCCACTTATTTCCCAGCCTAAGCTTGTAGACATTAGAAACAATGGAACCTCCCCTTTAAATTCTAGAGCTTGATCAACTTATTTCCTAGGACAACCGCATTAAAATCCTAACAGGATTTAGAAACTTGGTTGTTTTTCTGATAGGAGACTCCACCTACCAATTACATCATTGTAGGACGTTCTACAAATAGCAATGCCTCAGTTTCATGTTGTTTTTGATCTTTTTTCCCTCCTCCTCCCCGCCTCCACTTTGCAGCGTGCCTTGTCAAAGAGGGGAAGGTGGCCCAGAGGACCACTTGTTCTGCCTGCTGGTTAGCCAATTAGTCTGTGTCGGCCTGTATTAGGGCAGCTACCAAGCCCCAATGGACAAGGCCACAGGCCAAATTGTGTAATTGTATTTATTAAACGTGTTAATTCAGTAAACCGCAATTTAACTCATAAGTGGATGTCTCCTTTCTGAACAATTACTCAATACATTGTTACAACTGGAATGGTTTTATACAAAAATAAACTCTTATTTAACATTCATGCCATTTACACTAAACATTTATATATATTTAAACTAAACCTGTTTCTTTACTTTTTTGTGTAACCTGCATGAATACCGTCTTTGTCAAATACACTTGCTCAGCAGCATGTACGATACATAATACACCACGGCTCTATCGCCAGTAGAATCACAATCACAATCACACTCATAAACACAATAACATACATTTAGATATTACAGTGCGGGTCTCACCCTCACAGTCTGAAATAAATAAATAATACTGCATTCATCGTCAAAAGATTAGATTTGCTGGTAAATTACATTTCTCACTTAGCAGGCCAACTGTAATATCCACTAAAAAAGCAGGTATCGAGTGTAGGTGATTTGCAGTTTATCGTTCA
Source organism: Acipenser ruthenus (assembly GCF_902713425.1). NCBI lineage: Eukaryota > Metazoa > Chordata > Actinopteri > Acipenseriformes > Acipenseridae > Acipenser > Acipenser ruthenus. Next base: position 44,258,808 of record NC_081193.1, on the reverse strand, counting down.
TGTGACAATCATACATTTAAACAGAGTGTTTTATCCGGTTTGAACATTTAAATAAAACCTTTATTTGAACAAGGCACACAAGACTTTTAAGCTGGGAGGACCTGCTTGGAGGTAAATACTACAGGTTGGTGCATTCCATCATCAAGTAGCAGTTGAGCTGAGTCTTGTGATCATCAGCTAGTTGTGAGCTTTATATTAAAAAAGAACCATTTCAGTAAATCTTGAATCTATATATTACTTTGTGATTGAGAACAATACATTATGGACTATGTGTGGGTCAGTGGTTAATATGGGATGAAGGCAAATGCATTCAAATAGATATTTTGTTTAAAAATAATGTTTTTATTTGGGCTGTCAATTAATCACAGTTAACTTAGTTAATTTTTTTTAGATTAATTTTTTTAACATGTGTTAATCTCATTGCTGTCTCTTGAGGCTTTCGGCACACCGTCTGCTACAGACAACAATATAACAACAAATTAAACCCACCAGTTTTGACAGAAATTCAGGATCGCTGCAAGCCCATGAATCAAGCTAAGTGTGCTGCTGCTTTTTTTTTTACACGTAGTATGTAAAGCCTACCAATTATTAGATTTTTATTAAAAAAAGAACACATTTATTTCAGTTTACAATCACATTTAAAAATAGTTAGGCTATTCATTCTGTTTTCTGATCTCTGTATGCTGCTGATCAAATTATTGCCCCAAGTAAATTTTGGTGATGGTCTCAATGGGTACATTTCCTGGTTAAATAAATACATACATAAATACATTTTTAACGACTTTATTTACAGTTAAGGCTAATAATAATAGCATCAGTCATAAAACACATTTAAATTAGATGGTTGTAGTAATTGTATCAATTTAATATACGATTAAAACCAAGATTTACTAAGATACATTTTTTAAATCATGAGACAGCCCTAGTTTTTATATTTTCTCTTCTTTTTTTTATTTGCTGGTAATAATGTACTGAATGTTCTGTCATTTAGGGGATGGTAATTTAATATACACGCCAAACAAATGGGTCAGGCAATAGGAAGGACCCTGGGTAAAGGAGTAGAGACTCTTTCAGACACAGGCTGAGGTCTGTGACTAATGGTCATGTTATTCATATCCTTTATGAAGTAGTGAGAGTATGATCTGCTGCAACAGAACAGAGATCACCAGGTGTGTTTAGTTTGGTTAGAGCAGTTCTGTATATGTTTAGGATGGTAAGGGAGCATAAGGACTTCCTCTTATGAATAGTGCAGGACTCCAGTGGAGTTATTCTTTATGTTTGGTTTGTTTGTGTAAAAACAACATTTGGCTTATCTGTGTAAAACATAAAAATAGGTAATTGTGTTTATAATTCTGTGGCACTTGAACTGTCTCCTTGTTTCTTGTCTTTCTTTTCAATTCCAAAATAGCTGGAACTACAAATACCATTACAGTATTTATACTGTGTGTGTGTATATATATATATATATATATATATATATATATATATATATATATATATATAGTAACCCGTCCGCTCTCACAGTCGTTCGTTTGCCCCTATAAACCACAGACCCAGGACACAGAAATTAATTTTTTTAAGCCCTGATGCGCTATTTTTAATAAACAAAAATAAACAAAAACCAAAATAAACACCTAGCTCCTTCGGAGCGCTAACTACACAGTTATGCAGGTCCCTGACTAGCTCGCAAGACGGCTAAGCCGTTTACCTGGCATAAACAAAAAACACACAGTTTTATCATAGCACTTACTTTTCTTATGACTGCTTGGAAACAGAGCACATCTCCTGTCTCCTTCTGCTCAGCAGTCAAGTGCAGACTAACTGCACCTCTTATATACACTGCACCTTGTTCTAATTTACAATTACTACCAGGTGCAGGGGATAATTAACAATGAAATAAATAAATTAAACAATTAGCCAGACTATGCAAACGCACATGTTTTATGCAGGAAGGATATGAACCCCCTCTCTGCTGTGTTACTATATATATATATATATATATATATATATATATATATATATATATATATATATATATATATAGTGCCTTGCAAAAGTATTCAGACTCCTGACCAATTCTCTCATATTACTGAATTACAAATGGTACATTGAAATTTCGTTCTGTTTGATATTTTATTTTAAAACACTGAAACTCAAAATCAATTATTGTAAGGTGACACTGGTTTTATGTTGGGAAATATTTTTAAGAAAAATAAAAAACTGAAATATCTTGCTTGCATAAGTATTCAACCCCCACACATTAATATTTGGTAGAGCCACCTTTCGCTGCAATAACAGCTTTAAGTCTTTTGGGGTAAGTAAGTCGGAGTGATTTTGGCCCATTCTTCTTGGCAGATTTGCTCCAGGTTGTTCAGGTTGGTTGGACGACGCTTGTGGACCACAGTTTTCAAATAGTGCCACAGATTCTCAATGGGATTGAGATCAGGACTTTGACTGGACAACTGTAGGACATTCACCTTTTTGTTCTTGAGCCACTCCAATGTTGCTTTGGCATTGTGCTTGGGATCATTGTCTGGCTGAAAGGTGAATTTCCTCCCAAGCTTCAGTTTTTTAGTGGATTGAAGCAGGTTCTCTTGCTGTATTTCCCTGTGTTTTGCTCCATCCAGTCTTCCTTCAATTTTAACAAGATGCCCAGTCCCTGCTGATGTGAAACCACCATAGTTCACTGTAGGGATGGTGTGTCTTGAGGCATGGGTAGTGTTAGGTTTGCGCCACACATAGCGCTTTGAGTTTTGGCCAAAAAGCTCTATCTTGGTCTCATCTGACCACAAAACCTTTTCCCACATCGCAGCTGGTTGACTCTCATTCTTTCTGGCAAACTCCAGACGTGCTTTCAGATGGTACTTTTTGAGTAACGTCTTCTTTCTTGCCACCCTCCCATACAGGCCAGTGTTATGCAGAGCTCTTGATATGGTTGACTGGTGCACCATTACTCCACTCCCAGCCACTGAACTCTGTAGCTCCTTCAAAGTGATTGTTGGCCTCTCTGTGGCTTCTCTCACAAGTCTCCTTCTTGTTTGAGTGCTGAGTTTTGAGGGACGGCCTTTTCTTGGCAGTGCCTGGGTGGTGTGATGGAGCTTCCACTTTCTGATTATTGATCCAACTGTGCTCACTGGGATATCCAAACACTTGGATATTATTTTGTACCCTTTCCCTAATCTATGCATTTGTATTACTTTATCTCTAACTTCTGTAGAATGCTCTTTGGTCTTCATTTTACTTCAGATTCACAGCCTGACCAATGATCCTTCAACAGTGAGGTTTTTTTCCAGAAAATGTGACAGCAACTTTAATGGTTCACAGGTGGAGGCCAATGGTAAGGTAATTGTGTCCTTGTTAGGGCAATTTCTTTCATCGGTGTAAACTGGGAGCTTCCACAGCACAAGGGTTGAATATGTAAGCAAGATATTTCAGTTTTTTTTTTTTCTTAAAAATATTTCCCAACATAACACCATTTTCAGCTTACAATAATTGATTTTGAGTTTCAGTGTTTTAAAATAAAATATCAAACAGAACGAAATTTCAATGTACCATTTGTAATTCAGTAATATGAGAGAATTGGTCAGGGGTCTCAATACTTTTGCAAGGCACTGTATATATATATATATATATATATATATATATATATATATATATATATATACACGATATACACAGTAATGTGCAAAAGTTTTAGGCAGGTGTGAAAAAATGCTGTAAAGTAAGAATGCTTTCAAAAATAGACATGTTAATAGTTTATATTTATCAATTAACAAAATGCAAAGTGAGTGAACAGAAGAAAAATCTAAATCAAATCCATATTTGGTGTGACCACCCTTTGCCTTCAAAACAGCATCAATTCTTCTAGGTACACTTGCACAGTTTTTGAAGGAACTCGGCAGGTAGGTTGGCCCAAACATCTTGGAGAACTAACCACAGTTCTTCTGTGGATTTAGGCAGCCTCAGTTGCTTCTCTCTCTTCATGTAATCCCAGACAGACTCGATGGTGTTGAGATCAGGGCTCTGTGGGGGCCATACCATCACTTCCAGGACTCCTTGTTCTTCTTTACGCTGAAGATAGTTCTTAATGACTTTCGCTGTATGTTTGGGGTCGTTGTCATGCTGCAGAATAAATTTGGGGCCAATCAGATGCCTCCCTGATGGTATTGCATGATGGATAAGTATCTGCCTGTACTTCTCAGAATTGAGGAGACCATTAATTCTGACCAAATCCCCAACTCCATTTGCAGAAATGCAGCCCCAAACTTGCAAGGAACCTCCACCATGCTTCACTGTTGCCTGCAGACACTCATTCGTGTACCGCTCTCCAGCCCTTTGGCGAACAAACTGCCTTCTGCTACAGCCAAATATTTCAAATTTTGACTCATCAGTCCAGAGCACCTGCTGCCAATTTTCTGCACCCCAGTTCCTGTGTTTTCATGCATAGTTGAGTCGCTTGGCCTTGTTTCCACGTCGGAGGAACGACTTTTTGGCCGCAAGTCTTCCATGAAGGCCACTTCTGACCAGACTTCTCCGGACAGTAGATGGGTGTACCAGGGTCCCACTGTTTTCTGCCAATTCTGAGCTGATGGCACTGCTGGACATCTTCCGATTGCGAAGGGAAGTAAGCATGATGTGTCTTTCATCTGCTGCAGTAAGTTTCCTTGGCCGACCACTACGTCTACGGTCCTCAACGTTGCCCGTTTCTTTGTGCTTCTTCAAAAGAGCTTGGACAGCACATCTGGAAACCCCTGTCTGCCTTGAAATTTCTGCCTGGGAGAGACCTTGCTGATGCAGTATAAATACCTTGTGTCTTGTTGCTGTGCTCAGTCTTGCCATGGTGTATGACTTTTGACAGTAAACTGTCTTCAGCAACCTCACCTTGTTAGCTGAGTTTGGCTGTTCCTCACCCAGTTTTATTCCTCCTACACAGCTGTTTCTGTTTCAGTTAATGATTGTGTTTCAACCAACATATTGAATTGATGATCATTAGCACCTGTTTGGTATAATTGTTTAATCATACACCTGACTATATGCCTACAAAATCCCTGACTTTGTGCAAGTGTACCTAGAAGAATTGATGCTGTTTTGAAGGCAAAGGGTGGTCACACCAAATATGGATTTGATTTAGATTTTTCTTCTGTTCACTCACTTTGCATTTAGTTAATTGATAAATATAATCTATTAACATGTCTATTTTTGAAAGCATTCTTACTTTACAGCATTTTTTCACACCTGCCTAAAACTTTTGCACAGTACTGTGTATATATATATATATATATATATATATATATATATATATATATATATATATATATATATATATATATATATATATCTTAGGGATGGGTAATGATATGAAGATTGTATATTGATATCGTGCACGTATTTTGATATCGATATCGATAATATCGAAGTCTTCCAAAACACAGAATAATATAATAATAGAAAAGCAATAACTTTAATGTAGTGGTGCTTTTCTTCACAATATCAACTGGAGAAAAACAAGGTCTTGTTATATTGTTTTACTATTCCCTCATCAGCCACCTCAAAACCAAAATATTTCTATACTTCACTGTGCAGGCTAGCCAATCCGAAAGTAATTTAATCTTCTCTGCGTATATGCTGACACGACACCTCCAAAATGTTGCATTATTTTGAGATGTGTTTTGACATTTATAATACTGAAAGTTCATATTTTAAAAATACATTAATAATAGTCTAAATAATCACATGGACATATCTCACAGTAATCCCAATAGTGCTTAATGCAGCATGCAAATAGCGTTCGGTACCTTGTGAGCACGTTCTGAATGGAAGAAAAAAAAAGATACATATATCAAATTATTTAAGCCGATTTTCCTGTTTATTGTGTTTTTTGTGTTAAGTTTGTTTTTAGGTGGGTATCCCTTTAAAAAAGATGGTCCTGTTTCTTAATTAGTTGATGTGTGCACTTTTTAAAACAGGATATTGTTTCTGGTAAGGCATTGGCTGGTGAGAAGAATCAGGTGAAGAAAGGGGAGTAGCGCATACGTGAGAGGGTACACAGGCTGTGGATTTGTTGTTTTTCTTGATTTATAGCTATTGGATATTTGAAATACATTTGTTACTCTGGTTCTTAGAAAAAGAAAAATGCCAATCAATGGAATAAAATGGTTAAATGATCCTTTATGTGTGATGTTTGGCTACAAGACTAACAATGATTGGTGTGTTTAGGGTTTGTTGTATCTTAATATAAAATAAACCTGATTATACTGTGTTTGTATTTTTAGCAGTATTAACAATAAAAAGTATGTCTCTGCGCGCGTACGTGATTTTTTTTTTTAAATCCCACGATATTGCGAAATGGAAATTATTATTGATATCAAAAGATATTGATATCATATCAAAATATCGATATTGGTGCCCACCCCTTTATATATATATATATAGCTACAAGCTACTTTGTTGACTGTTGACAATATGCTTTATGGTAAAGGATCCTGTTAAGTCAAAAGAGCTAAAAGGTCACTATCAAACAAATAACATCAGATTGCAAAGCAAAGTCAAAACCACAAATGCCTGTGAACCAGTTAGATAGAGAGCAATGGAGGAAAAATATAAACATCTCAGTATTGAACAGAAATCAGAACCATTTAGAATGATTGCAAAAGGGATATATCAGTGAAATTTAGAAACCCCTGTAGAGACAGAGTGGGTGTCTGGAATCTACCTAAGGCAAGCCTGTTGTTTGGTTAGTATTGTTAGATTAGCTGTAGACCCCTTTTATATCCATAACCTCAAAACTGAGGTCAAGTAGAAAAACATTTTGTCTAGTACATTCATATCATGCAAAGTCTCCTCAGACGGCAATAACCAGTCCTTTTGCAGAAGTTGGCTCTAATCCTGCATGCAGCATGTGTTTTTTTAACTATCAAACCCCAGGTGATAAAAGGTATAACAGACACCTGAAAAGCGATGAATGGTTAATTATCCTCCTTCCCAGAAAGGACGAGCGTGGGATTGAATGCAGGGCAGTCATGTTCTCCTAAATGCTTTAATCCAGGCTACTAAAAGCAAATTGGCAATACTTTTATAACAAAATGAAATAGGTCAGAAATACATAATTCAATGAAGTATTTCATTCTCTTGAAGTGTTTCTAACACATCCTGGGTAGACATGAAAAGTAAACAGAGCTCAAATTTCACCGCAAGGTCAAAGTCTAATTGAGTTTCGTTGCCGGTTCATTGTTGGCATAGCACTTTATTTGGTCAGTTGTTTGTAAAACAGGTATTGCCCAGAGTAGTTAAAGTTAAATCTGCTTCCCACATTTGTTGGATAGCTGCCAGTTAAACATAATTATTGTATTTAAACTACAGTATGGTCAAATATTTACCCTAGAATGAACAAATGGCTCAACAAGGATGCATTTAAATCTATGCAATGTTCCAAGGTTTGCTGTGTGATCTGATCCACATATTACAAGCTTATTAGGATTGAGGATCTTGGAATATTTTTAAACATAATTTATATAATATTTCAAAGCAGCCAAGCTACTTTTGGCTTTGTTCAGATGTGGACTTCTCAAAGTATTTTTTGTACACTTTTCAATATTATAAAAAGTATGTGCTCCTGGTCACTGGTGGGAAATGAACAGGTTAAAATAAATGATGGCTTCAATTGCAATTTTTAACCTTTATCCTGTATGTTCCAACCTTCTGGTTAATAACCTGGAAACCATTTTTGAATCCCCCATGTGAAAAAAACAATACACGAAAAGACAAAGGTCTTATTAGAAACAAAAAAAAAAACTGCTTTAGTCATTTGTGAAGGTTAATATCTAATTTGAGTGACAGCTTTATCAAGGGCATGCGGCACTGTGACAGCTTTGTATGAAAAGTACAGATAAGCTGATGATTTCACATTTATAGTTGATTATTGAATCCTACCTGTTTCTTGAGTAGGGCTCACCTACTGTATTGTAATACCGGCAAATGTACTTTGGTATAAAATACAAGCTTTATGGAAAAAGCAAAGTCAACAAATCAGATCCCTTTGGCAGTGATGAGCATCCTGCTGCTTGATTACAGCAACACTTGAATGGTCTGAAAGGTCAGATGACTTAATAAACATTAGGAATGTAAGGTCCTTTTTTCACATTAGTTTTCTTTTTTTCTGAGGGAAGAAACAAAACAAAAACAGTATATCCTCATACGAGCAGACAATACTTTATTCTAAAGAACATTTGCTTACAATAGGTATGTTAAGGTCTCGGTTGTGAAGAGAATAACTTCAAATGGGACATTAACTCCTTTACTACCACCCGTCAACTTTTTTTTTCCTTTAAGATTTACAAAATAATTAATTTAATTTACACAGACTTAAATTTTTGATTAACACCTAAAGTGCCTATAATCACCTGTGTACAGGCGTGCCCCCAGAAATCTTTTGTATGGTACAAACAACTGAACCACACCAACATCTCATCTCACGCCGATGACGACTCTGCATCAACATGCTGTAGTGTTTCAGCCAATCAGAGTGCTGAATTTCTGTTCTTGCATGAGTTTCCCTTTCTAAAAATGAATAAACACAGCACGCTGCCATCAAGACAGAGCAGCAACTACAGTGACAGCCAGATAGTCCACAACAACAGTAAAAGCTACAAATAAACCTATTTGAAAGACAGACTTAAACTAGACTAAAAAACTAGCTCACAAATATGTTATGCTTTCCCATGTCTAATCATTTTACTTTCACAATCACTACAACAAATCATCCCCTAAGCATGGCGTATAAACATAAACTTTTTTTATTTTTGTTACACGTGACAAAACAGGCAGTTCAAAAAATAAAACATCAATAACAATAATAATAATATAAGGAATACATTCTGGTGGCAAGATAAACGACAAAAGGTGGAGGATCCATGTCCACCAGAAGCCTGAGATACAATTACAGGCTTTTTATTGTACACTTTGGTGTTCTTTATTTGTTATAATTAGTTGTAGCCGTTTACAATAGCTTGGCCATTTCCCTTCCCTTGTCCCGTGTTAAATACCTGTCGAGTAATGTTGTCGAGTTGCTGGTATTTGATTAATTTTCCTGTTTTCTCCATTTTCTTCGAGTTACGCTTTTACTAAAAGTAAACATTTTAAAATGTGGTCGTCATTTTAATTAGCTGCCAGTTTGTGTGCTATTGTGAAGTCAGTTTGGGTCTGGGGGTAACTGACCCTCTTATTTTAACAATGAGAGAGTAAAGTATATTTTCAGTGGGTAAAATGCAACATTACCTTGGAGTAGGGCTGCAACGAAGGGTACGTTTTGACCTTCGAAGGTTCGGAACACATTACTGAAGGAAGGTTCGAACTTTCAATGGTACTAATTTGCATAATTTGGTGACGTCACCATAGCTACTTGTTTATATTTGATTGAAAATCCTATTATTTTACAGGCCAGCCATATAAATGGAATAAAACATTCACATGTTTTTTTTTTATAGAACAGTAATCACGTTTGTATAATTTAAATACAAATAAAAATACATATATATTTACACGTAATTGATGCTGCTTGCGATATAATTTTCCAATTTTCTGCCAATTTGGAATGTCCAGTTATTATTCAACCTGGCTCACCGCTGCAACCCCTGAACTAACTCGCGAGAGAGACGAAGACGAGCACTTGCGTTTTCCGAAACGAGTGCGGTCAGCCATCCACTTTTTTTCACTCTGCAAGCCTGCCGTGCGGCCATATCCTTAACTTACAGCGTCGGAGGAGCATGCAGTTCTGAATTGAGTACAGGCCAGCCTGCAGGCACCCGGCCAGCCACAGGGGTCGCTGGTGTGCACTGAGCCAAGGACACCCCAGCTGACCTAATCTCTACCCCACCGGGCAGCACTTGACCAATTACGCGCCGCCCTCTGGGAACTCCCGTCCACGGTCGGCAATGGCATAGCTTGGATTTGAACCAGCGATCTCCAAGCTATAGGGCGCATCCTGCACTCCGGGCGGAGTACCTTTACAGGATGCGCCACTTGGGAGCCCACAGCCAATACGACTTTGGATAAGAAACAGATCATATATATGATGATAAGCACAGAAACAGAACTATTTTAACATTACATTCTTAAACTCAGTGAACATGTTGAAAATTCAATATAAAGCCATACATATAAATAAAATAAGGAACAGCACCTTTTTTAGCGGTTGCTTCTGGTGACAGTTCCAGTTGGATTTGTAGATGGACTGCGATGTTAATGCTTCAACCTGATTAGCTTTAAATTTTTCTTACTGTGATTGGCTGCAAAGACAACAGGGCTAGCCAGAGACTGGATAATGTTTTGTTGGGTGGGTTTTTATTGTGCACAGTTTCCTAGTAACTGAAAACATTGTATTCTGGGAGATGTAGTTGTTAGTGGAAGTTTTAGGGGAGGCAGACAAGCTGTGCAGCACAATTGCTATGCACATTTTTAAGCGTGCATAGCGTGCGTACGGTTGTGGGCGCTAATGCCTCTGTACACCGTTTCATTAAGTTAATCACTAATGCTGCCACCTTTAAACGTGTGCACTCCTCTGTTTAGATAACTACCAATAAACATTTATAAAATTCATAAACTACAGTTTAAGCTAACAGTAAGCAGCTGACAAGACTGTATCATTAATCATCAGGTTTTTTTTTGTTGGTTTTTTTTGTATTGCGTTGCTCATGCAAACTGACTCAGTGGTATTCCGGTTCCTTATTAAACATGTTAGCCTTTTTTCACTAAAAGACTGTCTGTTTTCTTTTACAGACCATTATACAAGTGCCTGCTAAACTACAGCCCACAATTCATCTTGTCAGACTCAACTTGCATGTTCATATGCACTGTCAACCTTTTAGAATAATTATATTTTTCCTCTCTATTTGGAACAGGAGACACTATAGGAACAAGGCAATCAAAGTTCAGTAAGAGTTGTTTCAAATGACACTATATTAACCCCCATGATATGATTGCTAATAATATATAAAATAAAATAAACCTTTGGTAAATCTAAAGCTATTGCCAAAGTTCTACTTTTTTATTATTATTATTTACATTTTCTGTTTGCTTTTGTAAGTTGTAGATTTGATGAATGTTTAATAAAAGCAAAACATAATTGGACAGTTAGTGTATGAGGTTTTCCCCAATGTCTTGTACTCCATCAATGAAGCACCTGTGTGCAAATAACGTTTAGTACCGTTAGTAGTAAATGTGAAGTGATGTCTCTTTTTTTAAACTGTAGTTCAATCAATAACCGTATTGAATAGGAATTCACTTTCTTAAAAAATCAATGATTGTAGAGAAAATACATGCAGTTTTATTTGCGACCGTATACTAGGTGGTGGCATTCTATTACATACTATTTTAATCCATCTTATTCCCTCAAAACCTTTTTTTCCCCCAATCATATAAGTTTGTTTACTATCTATATACCTACCCACACTGAATCAAGCTACGCAATGCTAGAGTTGAACTGTGCAGCACACAGGTGAGTTGCTTGCACATATACCAATACCTTTACAAGTTAATTAAAACAAATCAATTACACTTGAAATGAGAGTAGAACATCTTTTTACATTCAGTGTCAGTCAAGTGGTTAATAATTGCTACATTTTATTACATCAGTACCACATCTTTAGATGCAAATATAAGGTTAAGCTTCAGCTACCCCTTTGATGGATAGGTTTTAGAATGCAAATTTTTTTTTTACACTGTCTAACTTGTATTTCTATTTTTTCACTTTTTTTAAAATAATATGAACCGATCTCAGTTTAACTCAGTTAGCACTCTTAGGTACAGACTTCTCCCAAAAGAGTTCAAGATCGCAAAGGAAACAATTGCACAATAAAACATGCAACACCGTTATATCTATTAATACATTTTATCAAAAGTTTGTAAATAAAATACGGTACAAAAGTTAATAGCACATTAATCTCAGTAAGCAAATAATAGTCAGGTAATATCTTCAGTGTAAATATTTACTACGTGTAAGAGCAAGCTTTCATTAACATCATTGTAAACTATCTCAACAATAATATCAACACTGCCAAGTCAGCAAATGGATAACATGAGTATATAAAAGTCTAACTGTTTGATTAAATGTGTCAGTAATAAATTAATGTAAATTCAGTGAATTCTAATCAATGGGATATTATGAAATCATAATCAATTCTTTATCAATCTGTTTTTAAAATTAGATATACTTTAACCACGGCACAAAAAATATTTTAACACCCATTCCAGGCCTTATGGAAATGTCCCATACCCATATCAGTTTTTAAATGGTTCACATTTATAATGTCCACTCTGGTTAAATAAGGCTTCAAGATTGCTTTCTAGCCTGTAGTCCATGGAAAGATATTTTCTCATTCGCACAGCTTGACACATAAATAATTTGGATGGAAAACCAAAGTCATGTTCTGAAAATGAACAATCTGTCATGTTTTACAGTGTGTGTCTTGCAGCTCTCTACCATATGAAAATGTTGGTATACGGCTCATAGGGTCAGGATGTTTGGCCACCCCTGGTGTATATGAATACTGAAATTAGGAGAGAAGTATTCAAACTTGCATGAGTAAACACAATTGCTGTAAAAAATCAAATAAAAAAAAAACATTTGTGTACAATTCTTTATGGATGAATTAACTTTCCCTTCTTACTAAACATTAAATAATTCTCAGTAGTTACTATGGACACACTATAACTGTTCAGATATAATAGGCTACAGTAAGTTCTGACTTGCGCAATAATAAAAAAATATAATAATTTAAAAAAATTAAAACTATTATTATTATTATTATTATTATTATTTATTTCTTAGCAGACGCCCTTATCCAGGGCGACTTACAATTGTTACAAGATATCACATTATACATTATACAGATATCACATTATTTTTACATACAATTACCCATTTATACAGTTGGGTTTTTACTGGAGCAATCTAGGTAAAGTACCTTGCTCAAGGGTACAACAGCAGTGTCCCCCACTGGGGATTGAACCCACAACCCTCCGGTCAAGAGTCCAGAGCCCTGAGCCCTAACCACTACTCCACACTGCTGCCCAAAACTAAGTCTGAAGATCAGAAGAACTAAGTCATATAACTCAATGGTTGTCTCCATCTAATAAATAATGTTCAGTTGTCATGGTTTTGTTTTTTGTTACAGAGTGAAATATGTATCGTTAGAACAGTAGTTATTTTACAATGGGATAATTCCTGATTCTGCCGAGTCAACACCCGCAGTATGAACGATCGCCCCACCCAAACTTTTAGCTGAAAGTCACAATGGCTGAGGGGAAATATCACATATCACGTGAAAAGAAAAAAAATGCCTATAAGTAGTTGCTCTGTGCATTGAATGATTCAGGGTTAGGGTTATCTTCGGTTCAGATGATATAGACTCTGCAGTCCGATTGATTACGCTTTTCTGTTGTATTCAACATTTTAATGCTATTGTGCTACGTCGGGTGTTAATGTATTATTCTGGACACTGCGATTTCTTACTTGCAGAGATTATGTAAAGCCCTTTATTTTAGTGGACTGAAAATCTCATGTGTTTATATGTTTTTTTTAAATGTAGCGACTTTTAGTTTAGCGTGTTTCATCTACAAATGTGTTTTTTCATGATGTGGTTTTGCACTGGGCACTGTAGCTTTAAAGTTTAATTTTTGTTTTGTGAAAAGATTTGAAATGACAAAACAGTATTTCACCGGTCCTTAAATAATATGTTAACTGCACTTCTTTATCATGACTGTGTGCTGTGCTGTACCTTTGAATTTTAAGCATGCCTAATTGTAAACATAATCTATCTACCTAATGTTAAAAATTGCAATAATGCCTGTAATTGACCCTCCCTGAGCTATATCTCTTTGCCTCCCAGGAATCAACCCACTGTCCCCTCTGGTTCGCCATAACAGGAGGCAGGTACCCGCTGGCAATAGATGCCTTGGCACACCAGTGGCCGAGGCAACTGTTATATGCCTTCCCACCGCTTGCCTTGCTCCCGATGTGTCTGAAGAAAATCAGGCAGGACCGGGCCATGGTGCTTCTAGTAGCCCCTTATTGGCCCAGGAGACTGGTTTTCAACCTTGATGCAGCTCCTGAGTGGCCACCCTTGGAGACTGCCCAAGCACTGCAATGTGCTCTGTCAGGCCCTGAACGGCTGCATTTGAGCCATCTGGGTCTGTCCAACAGGGTTATTGACACCCTACAAAATGCCAGAGCAGTGTCCACGCATTCCCAGTACGAGTACCCAGTGGGGTGTCTTTCAGACGTGGTGCCTTCCTTGTGATTTGACCCCACTACCTGTCACATGGCAGTTACACTGCAGTTTTTGCAGGACCTTTTTGACAAGGGGAAATCCCCCTCTACGTTAAAGGTCTACCTGGCAGCCATTTCAGCTTGCCATGTCAAAACTGACTCGGTCTCCCCAGGAGCTCACTTCCTGGCAGGGCAATTTTTGAAAGGAGCTTGGCGGCTTCAGCTGCCTTTGAAGGACATTTTTCCTCCCTCCATTTCAACTGGGCTGAAATATTTATCGCTCAAAGCGTCTTTCTTGCTTGCTATCACCTCCGCAAAGCAGGTGAGTGAGATGCAGGCATTCTCGAAAGCGAGAGCCTGCTTAATTTTTACAGAGGCCGACAAAGGTTATGCTCCATACCAATTCTGCCTTTTTGCTGAAGACGACCAGTCTGTGGAATTGGAGGCTTTCCACCCACCACCTTTCCAGTCTGACAGGGAGCGACAGCTCCATATGTTGTGCCCAGTGCGGGCCCTGGCGTACTACATTGACAGGACGAAAAGTTGGAGGCAGTCTGAACAATTTTTTGTCTGCTATGGGGCTAAGTCCCATAGTCAAGCCCTGTCTAAATGCATGCTGTACCTTTACTAACAATAATTATTTCCTGTGCAGTGTCAAATGTCTTGTTTTTTACTGTATGTGTCTGAATTTGAAATACCTGATGTTCTGTTTATTTGCAAGCCCCTTCCCGCTCTGACATGACAGAGATCTCATTGCAGTGTTGTAACTATGAGGATATCAGTGATTCAGAAGTTCATAAAAACATGTTTTCCAGTTGGTGATTGAAAGGACATATTTACTGTAGATGTAAAAAAATTACGTACCTATGTATTGTCCACACATGTATAGAGTACAGTATAGGTTGAATTCTGTGCGAAACTCAAACAAATAGGAATGGTATTCTGTATTTTTTTTTTTTTAGTCTGTGCAAATAATTGTCTTTGTTATTTGCATGTAGCACAAACTGCAAAAAAACTTTTGAAGTAGGCTTACCTACCCTTTACAAAGCAGGTTTGCTTGTTTACTTGCTATATAGAATCACCATGGTATTTTTTCTCCAAGGAATATTAACAATTACGTGACTAGTTCTGTGTTCATGAAATAATGTAGTCCATTGTGTTATTCAGGGATTGTATCTTAACATTAATTGATACATCAAAGCCTTACATGCTTTATACAGCTCTTGTAGAGCAGTGATGCACTTCCTCGTGTGAACAAGCCATTCGCGGAGAAGCTTCTTCAATAATGTTTGCCATAGCAGGCTGCCTATGATGCTGACAATATTGTTCATACTATAATTAAATAAATTACGTTTTGTGTACTGTTGGTGTCCCTGGTTCACCCAGTTTGACATAGAACAGGGAAGACTGTTGTTCTAACACTACAGCCTGAGGTATTTTATTTTTTTAAAGAGGATCGCTTTAGAATTTGAAGCCCTACAACAACAAAAATAAAAGTCAATTGAGAATTGCCACTAGGCAAAACGTTTTCCAACAAGGGCCATATTCACAAGAAACAGATGGCTCAGCTGATTTAAAATGACTGACCTTATTTACAAACTCTTTACTTGTAGCTATGAGCATGGTGCTGTTTCTGTTGTGGGTTTACAGTAACCAACTTAACTAATAAAGCTCTGATGGGGTGATAAACATGTTTTTTTAAAGCATGTTGCAAGACTCCTTGCTCCTCCATTTTAGTAATGCTCTAGTCATACAGTACAGTACAGTACATGTACCATGTTATCTGCAAAAACAAGAATAGCACATTTTCCAGGATCTTAAGTGCCCTATGAAAACCACAAATAACCCCTGTTGATTTAAGACTTAAACATCTATTTCCTGGTACCTGATTACTTCATGTGCTGCAGGTTGAGATCTGAAGGTCTGGATTGCAACCCAAATGTAACAATGTAAAGAATAACAACAAAAAAAACCATTCTGCACAATGATTATAGAACAAGTGATCTATAATCATGCCCATGCACCAGAAACCCTTTTGGCAGAAGTAAAAGGAAAAGTGGTTGACATTTCTCGAAAGCATTCTAGTATTTCCTGAAATGAAGCTAGAATTGATTTGTACAAATGCTTATGTCAATTCTGTGATTCTTCCACCTAACAGTTCACTCCATGCATCATTTAAATTGTAATGTAGTACAAACAAATCAATGCAAATATATTGCCGGAGACATAAAGGTTACATTAAATGTCAAATGAATCAGACAAAATTTGACTTTGATCTTTATTTTTAGAAGATATTTGCGTCATTGTCCAAATGCACTTGTACAAGTTCAGTTTGAAAAGGTTACTTTTATTGTGCTTTGACCAATTTTAAGGAGCTTCTCTCTTCCTAAAATATCTGTTGCTAAAACATTGTGAATGACTCACTGTTGTTTGCCAGGCACTCTAAATAAAACATGAACTTGAAACATGAAAACCAAAACTAAATTAGTTTTTTGGCCAAGGTGAAACGATCATTTTGAGCATCTCCGCAATTGATGTTTACCAAATTACTGACCCCTGGAGACGAGGGCTGAAACTGGCACATTAATCCCCAGACAATTTTATTCTGTAACTCTGCAGTAACACAAAGATCAATGCAGCAATCCCTGTGGGTTCCCAGCCAAGACAGCTGACTTGTCTAATTCAAACCACACTATCAGGTAAGCCGCTGGGGAGATCCATGTGAAAAACCTTTTAACATATTCACTCAACTTAATATACTTTACAAACACTGTTTTGATAAACTAAATAGGCCTGGCATTCATGCAGGAAACTTTTGTTGGCTGTTTCTAAAGAGGGTTCATATGAGTATGCTTGAATGTGGAGTAGGATTTCAGTTTCCAGATGTCAGTTGTTTGAGATGTAATTACATCTTAATAAAACTAATTTAAAATTGTGTTTTTATTTACCAAGATCTGTTTCCGTCTTTCTTTTGCAACCCACTGGATGAGCTTGGATGAGTTCCATTTTAGATGGGGAAAAAGTGATATTCTCAGCACCCCTAACATTCTCCTGGACAGCTGCACAATGATGGTGGCCACTCTCATCCTTTCTCATGTTTTCAGTATTGCCTGTTTTGTTTCTGTTTAGTGGGATGGGGAACTAATTTGTGCAATCTAAGTGTCACAAAATAGTTTATTTGTGCAGGGATATTATTAGCACGATATGTAAGAAATATAGACTACATATTACAATATTGCATTTGGGTTACCCAAATGGGCAGTAGCTTGGCAACCGTACAAACCACAAGCTAGCATCTTAACCAATGCATAAAAGAAGAGCAGTTAATCATATTTTCACCTCATCTGTATGGTGATCTAGCAGCAATGATGGTGATGCATTAGACTTCTGAATTGCATAACCTGTATGAGTCCAGGGGAGTATGTTCGTTATGGCCATAGGTATTGACTGTGGAACTGTTTGCCTTAGCCTTACTGTATAACACTGTGGGCTACAGGCCTCTTTGAACACCTCCCACAGGCAGATGATAGACCTGGCAGACTAGCCAGGGCTGTGAGAGGAAGTGAGTGTTTTTGCAACTTAGAATCAGAGGCTTGGCCTCTAGACAAGGGAGAGAGAAAAGGACGGGCCGGACTCCAACTGACAGAGCCTTCCATATGGAGTCGAGGCTAGCCCTAATGGCCTCTGGGCACCTGAAAACACAGAGTCATATGACTTCTCAGAGAGTTGTTATAGGCGTTGCCTCGCGACTGGGTCCCAGTTACAGAACGGTTTCAACCCTCAGAGGACGGAACGGCTCATAGAGTCCTGCATCGGGAGCACAGGTGTAGCTCCCTTTCAACTGATGGCATGAAAAGAATAGACCACGTTGTATAGCCTATTGTATAAACTCAATCTGTGGCGAATGGTAGAGATATCTGTGTGTGAATGAGAGTGTGAGAGTCAGTCGGCGCAGTAGGTAAAGAACAAACACTTGCAGGTTCGGGTCGGGTTGCAGGTCTTATTGAAGCAGGTTGGGTTGCGGGTAAGAAGATGGTGTTGCAGCGGGTTGCGGGTTTGGGTCGGGTCCTGTAGTAGTGGGTCCGGGTTGGAAGCGGGTCTTAAAAATATGACCCTCGCTGGACTCTAATGACTCATGCGAAGCCTTGACGTGAGGAAGAAAAGAGAATCTGAAAGAACACAAATAATTGTTAGTTATGGGACTCGAGCACTAAGAGTATAAGGACCACGTCCCAGGAGGATAAAGAAGGAAGACAGAGCCTTCTTTCTTGAGCCAAGATATAGTGCATGAGCTGCAAAAGAATAGTGTGGCCGGTGGTCCCCTCTGACCACACGAAGAACCAGCAGAATTACTGGAACTCTAGGTTGGGGAAGTGAAACTCACTATCCCCCCAGAGGGGACCGACACAGAGGCACGCTGCCTAGGAAAGAAGTGAGGAGGAGGAGGAAAAGCAAAATGCAAGAGAAAGAGCTGAGCTGTAAAATTGCACACATACATTTATAGTGCTCAATGTATTTTAAATGTATAAATCATTACGCTGAAGTAACACTAATGTGTTTTGGGTAGGCTACACATTACATTATGAACAAAAATATTTGCCTATACAGTATACAGTACAGTAGTAAAATTAAATGAATGCCAAGCGCACTTTCTTTTTACTTTTCCGTTTTGGTAACACAAAAAATCATGCTGCTGCATTGTACACATTGGTGTACAATGTGAATAAAAGATTATTTTAAATTGAAACTAAATGATTTTAGGTTTTATTATTATTATTATTATTATTATTATTATTATTATTATTATTATTATTATTAACTTGGCAGCCTAGACAATTAACACAAAATAGGTCATGGTGCTGCATTGACAAATTATGATACTTAAAGGAGGACAATCAATTCTCGTTAATACAAATTTCAAAGGACCAGCAACAAATTTAGCATTATACCACTAATTCATATCATCATTAGTAGCCTATAAGCCAAATGTATACCATCCATTTTTATTTAAGTCAGTCTGGTGCGGTGCTAAATTGTGGACAATTACAACCCCCCTGCACATAAATAGAATAGGTGTGTTTCCTATTCCTATACAGATGGTCAGAATGAGCTGGAGGGGTTAGCGACACATGTGTGCAGTCTATTGCTCCCAACACGTTGGGGAAACCAGAAATGTCATAGAAATTTATTTTCAAGGCTTGTAAGTACACCCTGCTTTTAGGGAAAAATAGGTATTTGGCTGTTCGCTTCTAAAATGCTAATAAATAAATAATAATAATAATAATAATAATAATAATAATAATAATAAAATACATTGAGCACAACTGGCAACGCATGAGAAAAAGCGGACTGGGAAATGCCAGCAACAATTGCGACTGGTTAAAACATGCTTTCAAAAGTTCTTAACAAATTGATGCAATTGTAAGTGTCGCAATTGCCTGCAACTTTAATACATCTCATTATAATATTTGAGAACCCTCATTTGCATCTCCGCACCCTTTTTGCGAATTTATGCAGGACCGCCCATAATTACATATTCATCTATGCTTGAACTGCAAACAGAAACTGCTGCCACAAAGCATTCCCAAAAAAGTCACAAATAGCATTGCGCTTGTTTAGTACATTTCACCCAAGACTTCCGACTCGTTTGCAACTGGTTTGCGACTGTTGTGACAGGCGCAGCACTTTAGTACACCTACCCCATAGTATTAACATAAAAATCCAATAAACTTTGCAGGTCTTACATTTCCTCTTAGAATTGTTGTATATGTAATCTTGAATTTTTTTAATGGTAGCAATTAGAGAAGACACATTGGCTGAACGTTCTTCTACATTAATCAGTCCTGCCCTACTACTATACATTTGTATTTTACAGCACTCTGAAGAGTAAAGGGTATTATACCTACACTATAATAATGTGTACATCAGCATTGATCCATCTAGAAATTATATTGAAAAAATAAACAAACTTAACATGAGTAAAATATGGATGCGCTGCTGCGAAACCTTTTGTTGGGATTTGCAGATCATAGTTAACGGATATTTCTCCTTGGTCTTTTCACTCATTTGAATTAAATTAAATTAAATTAAATTAAATTAAATTAAATTAAATTGTAGTGGCTAATCCTATAGTTAACAACATATTAAATGATCCTCACAATTCCTATTAAAAGTGTACAAATCCCTTGTGAAAAACAGAGCACAAGGAGGCACTAGAAAATAAAAAGACAATGTCCAGTATTTATTTCTGTTAGGAAGTGTTAGGTTTGTGTACTGTACTAATTGATAACTGCTGACAATTGTGGGGAAACCAACCACAAGCTGTTAAAGTTTCTTACTCAGATATACAACTTTAAAGGTAGATTGAATACACAGGATTTGAAGTTTGAGCAATACTGTGTGTGTAATGTGAGGGGTATTTCTAAAATATATCAGTCAGTTGAGGAACTTTGAAGTGCAACATACACACCACACCAATGACGCTAAATTACTGGAGACTTTGACAGAGTAATCACTTGCTCCTAGATTTTTCCCCCTGTAATGTGGTGCTAAAACATGTCAAACAACAAACTTGTGTAAAGATTGGATAAGCTCTAAATTGTAAACACATACTGAATGATGCTAAATTTCAGGGAAATACCCAGCCCTATCAATTGAGTCTCTTATTTCCTGTAGAAAGCAGCTTCATTCCAAGAGCAAAATATCACCAAAGCTAGAAGCATACAGTAAACCCTGTCTAATCCAGCCCCTCTACATTCTGTATAATTCGGCATTATTTTTGGATCCTGACCAAATCCCTATTGAAATTAATAATGTGTTACCTTGTACAATCGGGAACCAGTCTATTCTGCAATCTGGCATGATTTTGATGTCTCTCATGTCTGGAATCAATGTAACTGTGCAATCGGGTCATGTGGTTTTTCTAACTTTAAAATTAGTATAAAAAACAACAAAAGCAAGATGTTCCATATATACTCACATATCCTGCTGATACCATTCTGGCTTGTGCAGTTGTTGAACATCGAATATATGTTTAAACATGGACAAAACCTGGATACTAGTAGAAAGTGTCTGAATCCTGCATGCAAGTACAGTACAAACAAGTCTTTTCGGGAATGGTTTAAACAGGTTAATGCTAATAACGAGAAAAGATTTTATTGCGGCATTGTTGTTTTGAAAGTTTCCTGTGGCATTATTGCTTTTATTATAATGATTTTCTTTTTTTTAAGCGTTCAAATTGTTTTGTCATTTTACAGTAACTGTAATGCAGCAAACTGTCTAATCTGGCACAATTTGTATAGGTTTAACTGTATGTGTAATGCTTCACTCTCTTGATCTGTTAAGACTTACATACTGTACATGGTCATACCTTGTAGTTTACTGCAGGTATACAATACAAAATAATTTTGAGTTGTTTGAAAATAGAATTTTCCAAGGCTTTATAATATATGCTATAATTAGAAACAATTGTGGTTTATTTAAGCTAATGATCTGTATTTCATGGGAAAATACCTCAATAAAGATGAGTTGGCCTGCCCACAGGGGTTAGAAATTAGCAGTGACCTGGCACACAGGTATGTTAAGATGTATTATTTAAATGGACACGTGTTAGAAATGTGAGCTGTAGGTTGCCAACAAAAGACAACACAGGAAATAAGCAATGAGGTAAGCAGAAACCTGAGAACTATGTTATTTGTAATGTAAGAAATATTGTTGAAAACAACCTTTCAGTGATTTATATTGTAGATGTGTGCCTAAGGTCACCCTAAAACATACCTCATCTGCTCAGCTATAGTTTGCTTACATCGACTGAGGGTTTTTCATTCTCATTCACTATGACCTAATTCATAAAGGATCTCTGTTAAGTCATCTGTGTGCACTTTCTTGTTCACCAATGTGAATTGTAAATCTTAAATTTGAGGTCAGTTAGTCTTAGCTGTATAGGTTGTGTATGCTTGTTGCAGTGTATTTGGAGTACAGTTTAGCAGTGTACTTCATGGTTAGAATATTTCTCTTTCATAGGTTTTAACTATTAGAATACAATTATTTGTAACAGTCTTTTCCTATTTAGTTATCAAGCACATTTTGTTAACAAAAATTAAAACAAAGGACTAGGCAAGAGTCAACAGATTTGTGAGCATAAACAGTATGCAATCTAATTAATTTAAAGATATGCTACAATACATGTGTTGTGAGAGAGAAGAAAAATTGTACACCCTGAATACCTACTTTATGATTTATCAGAGTCTCTTATCTGACCTTTTATACAGCATATGTTTAGCTTCAGTAGCTAATCCAGATCATTTTGTCACAACTTGCCTCAGTTGCTTTTACATGGAAGGAGTAAAGATACCAATTTGTTTAGCAAATTAAATTATATCTGTTACATGCAAAGTTAATTTTGCATTTTACAGGAAAAACCATAGCTGTTTCAAATTGTATGCAAAATACAATCCACAGTTAAACCACAACCATCCATTACTGTAGGTATTGAAGGTTGATCTTCAATTACCTTTTTTTTTTTTTTTATTAAAGCAGATTTCTTGCAGGATATGTTATGTGTTTTTCTTCCAGGAAAATTAATAGGTTCTGTAACCACCATTGCAATGACATTTTATAGTAACCTGTATTTTATGTGCCTGTTTTAAGAGAGGCAGAGTAAATATTAAAAAGTACTTAATTTATATACTGTAGCAGTATTTTAAAAGAAAGCTTGTATTTGCTTTCACTTTCCCTTCATTTTCCAGCTCTACAGTAGCTTGCATATAATTTAGATAATATATTCATACAGGTGCAGTCATTATGATTTCCCCCGACAACGCGATTCTGCGCGTTTTACGGTACGTTGTCACTGCGTTGGGGCTTGATAAGCGTCTTTCTGACCGCTAGAGGGCAATACCTAGTTAGAAACTGCTTTGACTATAGATTAATAGCAGGGTCGAGGTCACATGCTAAAACTAACGAATAACAAAAGGGCAAAGCTAACTTCTAGTAAACTCTTTTGTGTAAGCCAAAATAAATAAACTGTGCAGTAGCATATATCAATAAGTTAAAGCATGCTTTTTCTTAAGAAATGGATACATGCATTATGCACGTGAAGGTGGTTTTACGTTTTCCTAGTCATTATAAAAAATAAGTTGTGGTTTTTATTGTTTTTTTTTAAGAAAACAAATCTGGGTCTAGCCAATCAGGTCCATGGTGTGGGACACGTCATGGCTTGATGAACTCGAATAACCATCAATAGCTGAAGTTTCTCAGCATCCCGAGCAATTTGATTATAAAAATAAGAATTAATAATAGCAGCTCCTATACAGCGTATAACTACAGATACAGCACCACAGCCCAGTCTTGTTAAGTGCGGTGCTGGATATATAATAGCTGTTCGTTTTGTAGAAAAAGGCTTTCACATTGTATCCCAAAATAAATATCATATTTTACATACATATCCTTAAGTAAATAAAAGGCAAATATTTCTGAGTGGTGTTATGATATGGGAACTTATAACGTTAGATCCTAATAGAAAATTCTGGGGATGGACATGGTCGTTCACTCTGGGTTCAAGCAGTAAAAGTTCAAGAATGATATACATTTTTTGGGATGTTGTACAGTGCTGTGAGGTGGTGGGCTGTCTTTCTTTTTTTTTATCGCCGCTTCACAACCGTTGATGTGTGCCCACCAAGCAAAGTGGTATTGCCGCACGCCGCCCCGTTCACTCCCTGCAAGTGGTGCCGTGTCGCTCATGTGTGTTCTAGGCTTTATGCAGCAGTATTTTCTTTGTGATGCAGTAGCAATATTACGACCTTGACCAAACCGAACATGCAACGCAATTGTTTGGTTTTTACACATTGCAGACAAAAAATACGAAATAAAATAATAATCATTTGGATATAATTTGGGGATCTTGTTCCGTTTACAGTTTGCTTCTATCATGTGTACATCCAAAGTTATTAAACTTTAAAGTTGACAGTTAAGCTTTTATTTGAAATACAAACCAGCGCTTGGCGATTGCGTCATTCAGTACGTTTGCATAAACGTAGTTAGTGTACGCGCGCACGTGCTTAATAGGGTTGCCAACTTTGAGATACGAAAATACCGGACGCCGCATCCCCTCCTATTGTCTACTTCTTCATTTGTCTCTGCCATTGTGACTAACGTTACAGTATGCTACTTAATAGTTTCGCGCTTCTTCATTCAAAGGGCTGTCAAACTTAACAGCAGCGCTCATGCTCATACCAGATAACACACAGCGGTGAGCACACAAGAAAAACATAACGGTACAGCGTTTTGGTGGCTTACGTTGTTACCTCAGTTCTTCCTGGTGCATTTACACACTGCTGTGTTATAGTATTTGAATTTCACTCATACAAGCACAACATGTTATATAAAATTGTTTATTGTACCACATTTTTAAGAACATATCCAGTAGATTAGAATGCGTAGAATTACCAGACATCTTCCAAAAAAAACGGACAGGGGGTCAAAGTATATAAAAATACCGGACAGTCCGGTAAAATACCGGACAGTCCGGTAAAATACCGGCGGGGTGGCAACCCTGTGGGGCAGCAGTGTGGAGTAGTGGTTAGGGCTCTGGACTCTTGACCGGAGGGTTGTGGGTTCAATCCCTGGTGGGTGACACTGCTGCTGTACCCTTCAGCAAGGTACTTTACCTAGATTGCTCCAGTAAAAACCCAACTGAATAAATGGGTAATTGTATGTAAAAATAATGTGCAAAAAAGAATGTAATTGTATGTAAAAATAATGTGATATCTTGTAACAATTGTAAGTCGCCCTGGATAAGGGCGTCTGCTAAGAAATAAATAATAATAATAATAATAATAATAATAATGATAACCCTAGTGCTTAACTGAGACATGGCAGAAATTGGAAGAAAATACAGAAAAGTATAAATAATCTAACCCACAAAAGACAATTTCGTTAACTTTTATTATTTAGCAAAAGACATTTAACTTTAACACTGGTGTGTTAAAATAAATAATTTAGGTAGCTTCGGAAAAAATAAACAAACAGCTCCGAATGCCTTGAAGATCAGACATCATGAAGTGATATTGTTAACCTGTCAAAACCCCAGCCCCTCACAGGCAATTTCTGCCTGGGGGGCTGTGCCCTTAAATAAATCACAATATCTTCCAAAGTATAGACAGCACAGGCATGGTTCAGGGCTTGAATTCTAGGTAACCCCTTGGGCATCAAGACTAAAACCTCAGGTGTGATAAAAGTCTTACTCAGTACCACACTGGAAGGAGATATCCAGAAAAAATACATAAGAAAACAACAAACGCTTTACATTTTTTTATGTTCTATAGTCATTTTTTCAACTTGTAGCATATGAAAAGAGACAGATTTTTTTCCAGTGCTTCACCAACATGTCTACTATACTGGGTATACTGGTATACTGTTTGAACAAAGGGATCAAATTCTACAGGAGTTTTTACAAAGCTAAGCCCAAGGGTCCCCAAACCTCTCCAAAAATAAACATTGTGTAAATATTTATATCCAGTGATACACTAAGTTCTGAAAGGGATGTTAACTTCTGGCACCTCACATGCTATCCATTGCCACATGCATTAGCCTTTGTAAGGCTTTTTTTTCCCCTTATCTCATTCAAGAGGTGGGCGTGTTTGTTTGCACATCGATTACTCTGTAATGGATTGGGCTACAAACAAAGTAAAGGTATGAATGGAAAGCTTGTGACCTCCCCTACAACGTGATCAGGGAGACTTCACTGTCATCAAGGTTGTAAGACCAGAGCAGCAAAACGCAAGCTAGTCGATCGCATTAGTTTTGGAAGCATGGGGGTACTAGACACATTGCGAATGGGATATCTCAGCGGTGAAATGACGGATTCGAAAAATTCCTTCGCTGTTTGACGGTAGGAAAACAACGATTTTGATTTTGAGTCAGCTTTTTTTCTGTTTTGCTTTTGTAATAATATTACAAATGAGTTATGAAATATAATGTTTACGTGCAGTTCCGTGTTCCGCCCGCGGGACTAGAGGGCGTAAGAGGTTCTACTTATCACCACAGTGTGAGAAGAAAGACTAAGAGATTAATTCATGAACGTGTTATTTTCTTTTGATATTTAACTGTGTTCTTGTTTTTACCCTGAATATCTCTTTACAGTCAGTGTCACAAGCTTAATGTGGAAATGTGAAAAACACGTCAATTGGGTAGCTAATGTGTTTAATAACAACAGCAACACTTGCAGCAGTCACGTAGCTTATGTGTCTACATACAGTAGACTAGGCTACTTATCACCTTTTCATAGTGACAATAAAGATTCATTTATTAGCCTAATCAATGTTCCGTTTGTTTACTTTTCAATACTGAGATCCAATAAACATGTGGAGCTTTTGAAGAACAAGGATTTGACAAATCGAACAAACACATGCACTTTAATAAAAATGCCTGCCGTTTTCTTTAGAAACTATCACTGAATTCCCTTGTGACCCTGTGAAATTTTTCTTTTGCTACACTATAGCTTTATAAATATGGTTTCTCATAAAGAAAAGATGTGAACATGAGGACCACAGATTTGTTGCAAGTGTAGCCTGAATGTGCTGAGATGAATAGCGTACGCTAACATTAATCAGAATGTCTTATTTACTTTAAAAAAACAGGTTTTCCTAAGCATAGTCCCTACATTCCAGATGTGACATGGAAAAGTTGATAATTATATTAGGCATAGGCTATTCAAAAAGTCGAAACTAGCGAGTAGCTTTTTTAAAGCTATGACGGGGGATGTTTGTAACTGACTGTTTGTGGGACCTTGGCTACCTGTTAACCCGATTATTTTCATTTCATATGAACATGGCAGAGGTCATTGTGTAGAAAAGCCTGACCTTGCATAGGGGTATGGGAAGTGTTGTAAATTGCCCAACTAAGGCAGCCACATTTACATATTTTTTTTTGTAACCGTGTAAACTACCTGTAGTAAAGTATGGGTGGGGCCTTTTTAAGAATAACATACTGGTATTATTAAATAAATTTTGCATAATATAATACAAAAATATATCTGGGATAAGTGATAGAGACCTGTCAGCTGCTTAATGCTAGTTTAAGAATTTTCTAAATGTTTATTACTAGTAAACTAAACTGAGACATTTACATGTTTAAAGGTGGCAGCCTTATGCCCAGCTAATAAGTCTTGGCTGAATTGTCAATGATTCAATATTACTTGCTTTTCACATAAACCCAACTGTTACGTTTTAAGTGACTTTACATGTTGATTCCCATCTGGCTTTTACAATGCCCCTATTGTGTGTGCATTACTGAACTAGGATTTCATGAACAGCAGAAAAATAAAGAACATTCTGTAGGGGAAGCCTAGTCGGATGAAATGCCTTTAATACATAATGTGATAATTGGTAGGGCAAAATGTGGTCAGGATATGGGTCACACTGACTGCAAATGTGTTTAACCCTTAAAGACTAATGGTACAATAGTGTTATAGAACCAAACAAAATCACACTGGATAGTATAAATTTGTCAACGATTATTTTTAGACCTTGGTGAACGTAGCAGTCAAAGAAGTATTGAAATGGTTAATAAAATACCATGTTACAGTATGGGATCTTAAATGGCACTTGAAATTACAAAACGCTACTATATATGGAGGTGGCTCTGTATTTCGCACTTACATTTTTATGGTGGCTGCAGGTCATAGTGATTTTGTTTTTTAGATAACTTTTTTTTTCATATTTATAGCCACAGAAAGTTATGTTACTGACACACTTGTTTTATTAAAACATTCATAATGACTTTTGGTAATATATGACATGACAGTCAGCCAAGTGACTTAAAATAATGAACGGCGGTATTCTGTAGAAGATTTAATACTAAGCAGTTTTCTCTGCAGCATAACATTTTTTAAATATCTTGTTGTTCAGCTAACCAACATCAGGGTAGGTGTTATATACTTGGAAACTGTTTACATATGAATTTCAGGAATTCTATTTGTAATGAGGTTTTGTTACTGTTGTGGACTATACTGCACTGCCATTGTGTGGATATACTGCATGAGGTTAGCACATAGCCTTCCCTTGACCTTGCAAATTGATGTATTTTAGAGAAAGAGGTATTGGTTTCTGAAATGTTTGTGTTAGTAAAACAAAAAACTGAACTCTGGTTTAAAAGCCTGCTAAGCTGACCTCAATATAATTTTTCTAAGACATCAATGCCATTTTAGCCCCCCCCCCCCCCCCCCAAGTCCCCCAAGTCCCCCAAGTCCCCCAAGTCCCCCAAGTCCCCCATGCTTCCCAATTTCTTGTTTAATCTTCTGTAGAATATAATAGATTGAAAATATGTACATGTGTTATCCGTGTTATTTAAAAGTGAGAAAACAATGGGAATTCTGTAACAAGAACATCAGACAACAATAAGTTTGAGTGTTGAGGTTACACATAAAGATATTTTTACTCCAGCAACCTTTTGTCAGTTTATTTTATTGCTTGCTTGGTTTTCACCAAATGAACAGCTCTGTCCAGTAGTCAGCTGTGTATGAGTTACTATGATTTGATCAAACAAATGTGGAAGAAACAGTACTAAAGGGTACAGGATTGTATTCTGCCAGATACCCTTGAATGTTTTGAAGAACGTGATGTGTATACATAGCATACAGTACTGTATATACTATAGATTTTATTGTCCTTTGTGTGTACTTGAATTTTTGATCACACATTTTGGCATGCCAATTGTAAAGTAGATTCATTAACAGTATTCATGGTTTTTTAACTCCTGTATTTTTTTTTTATATGTCTATGCTGGTGATTAAAGACACTGTTAGAATCTTATAATGATACCAGATGAAAAGCCCTCAATTTAACTTTACAACTTTTGGAAGTTTTTTCAGCTACATTAGTGTTGTTCTGTGAGACAACGACAAAAGTTTGTATAATGATTTGTGCAGTAGTTGATGATAGATGTAAATAGAGTTATAGGCCTAACTCTTCGTTGCCTACGTTTTCAGAGTTTTTTCTTTATTTCAGAGTCGTAATGATTGTTTCCTTTTTCTTGAATACCGCTCATTTGGTTCAATTTAAGTAAGTGCTATACAAATATAATTAGTAGTCTGGAAAACACCACATCAAATTTGGCCTTTCTGTGCCACATACTGTACTGTCAGGTCAGATAGCCCTTACATCTGACACTTTCCATTACTATTGATGTGAGCTCTCTCGTGTTCTGTCAGATGTCGATCAGCATCCCCAGGAAGAAAAATCAAACCTCTCCCTGCTCTCTCAGCTGGAAACAACATTTGTGTTAAAAGCTTCCTGTTAAAAGGCTGCAGACATTGTGATACATAGGTTACTAGGCAACCAAAGTCCAGTCATACATGAATGTGTATGCTGGTGCAGGGAAAGTGAAGTATGGTACTGAGTATTGTAATGTTAATCATTTATCAGTCATGATTCTCTATATGATACCTTGATTTAGACAACGTTTGTTTTAATGTGTTGGTTTACAACCAATGTTTACCTGTGCTGTATTAAAAATAATAATAATAATAATTGTATAAAAATCAGTTTAAACATATGTCTACAGATAACATTAAATTATTGAAAAAACTTCACTGGTGCAGTGATAAAATACAGATACAGGCTGAATACCTAGCAGCAGTGTTTGCTCCAGGACTTACAGCCTGAGGGTAAATGTGGCACCCTCTCAACATTTTAGGGGGACATTTTCTTCAGTGAGGGGGTCAATATGTTTGATTCAGAACCAACCACCATTTCTTAGTTTTGTTTGTTTTAAATATGCCAACAGAGTTTACAGACCTTTTGTTTCTGAAGAACAAAAAATAAAACTGTAAAGCTGTAGATACAACCAAGGTGTCTCTACAATACTCACTGTCACTTGGGGAAAATATTGGGAAATGTGTCAGTTATGCTGGTGTATCACTGAGTAGAGGATATTGTACCAAATCACATTAGAACAGGGTTTTTCAATCTTTTTAAGCTGCGTACCCCTTTCTAAAAAATGTAGTACACCGCGTACCCCCATCTGAGATAGTCATAATAAAATGAAAACAGAAAAAAATGGTCCGTACAATAGCATTAGACAACAAAACGCACAAGCCTTTTGAGTAAAAATAGTCCCTCAATCAGGTTTCTAGTTGTTGGAAACATCATCATTTTATTGTAATTACTAATTAATTAAAATCAACGAAGCCTCCATGCTAGCCTCAATCACTCAGAAATGACACAAGACTATTTTGTGATAGCAAATGGCAATCATGTATTTTTATTGATAATAAAATTACAGAAAAGGCGGCAAAAATGTTTTCACTATCCACACATCTCTACCGCTGACCTCATTACAAAAACATATTATTTGCATTCTTAAATTCTTGGTGACTAAAACTTAGAATACTGATGCTAATTAAAAAATAATAAAACGCTTACCTAGTATCAGTGTGATGGATGTCCCTGCTTGTTACCACACAAATCACTGATTATGGCAAGGAAATTGGAGAGAACTTCAGACGCAAGACATTTTTGGCGTTTTTAATCTCTGACGGTATTTCATCTTGATCGTCCTTTGCTAGGTACTAGTATTGAGCCAACAATCCATATTTTTTCACTAGATTGAAAGCTAAAAACTCTTACTCTCACGCCAGACGTAACGGCTTATCAAATTAGACCGCATGGCAATACTTCGGTTTCGGACTGGCCGTACATTCTGTATTTTGAAATTATCCAATAGTACTTAAGTTACAATAAACTTTAATTAGGTTATCGATTTGCAGGCACGAACGCACACAGGAAATAAAATGAGTTAAAAGACTAGGCTTTTAGTTTTTTAAAATATGTAAAAAAAAAAAAAAATGTTATCCCAGACAGACTGCAGTAACCGCCCAACTGTTTGCATGACATTTAAACAGGGCTTATTTAAAACGTACATATTTAATATGTAAATTAGTCATGTGTGCACTGAACGCTGTGTCACAGCACATCAGTCTGGAGTTAGCGATTAAACATTGATTACATAACAAAAGTTTGCAATAGATTGGCAAGTAGTACTAAATAAAATGCGTTATCCGCCATTTCAGAATTTTTCTCGCATACTCCAGTTTGAAGACCACTGCATTAGAAGAAACCACATTACCAACAGATACAGTTTAATAGTAGTACTATTTAAATGCTATTGTCCTGACTGGTAATTTCTTAGCTTCCAGTTGCCCCTTTATTTTTTAAATCAAAGATGTGGTTTTCGTTTCACAAATCTACTGCACTTTGTCTATAAACTGTACTGTAGTACGCAGAAGTACATATTTCACTTGCTAGGTCTCTCCAAACATCAGACAGATATTTTGTCTAAATAGATAAGTTTATAGCGGATGAATTTCACTGTAATTTTAAGCACAAATCTAATAGCCTACATTTCAACAGTGACTCCCGAAGTTGAATACTTATTCTAGAGGTAATCGTCGGGTGTAACAGGGATACAAGGTTATATTTGCGTGAAACTGACTGTAACCAGGGAGGGTGTGAGAGCATTCTACTGGACTGGAGAATAATGGCATGGGAGTTTAATTATGAAAACACAAGTGTAAACAAACAAGTAAAAAAGATTAGCCTGTTGTCAGACATGTCATGGTAATACAAAATGCATTAATTTACTGTGTATTGGTTTTGCGTCTGGTCTGGGAAGAGGGACACATGGGCGCGTTAAGAGGAATTCAGTGGTACATTTTATTATTTCAGGGGGGCATTGGTGCAATGGCGCAGCCTAGCGCGAACACTGTAGCAGCTGGATCATTTTGTTGAATGCACTGTATCCTTTGTTTCAGAAACAACGCTTTCAAATCCCAAATCACATGTACCGTATTCTCTCGAGTATAAGTCGAGAATTTTAAACCCAAAACTCAATCCTGAAGTTGGGGGGGGTCGACTAATACACGAGCAAACATATGAACAGATATATAATTTATAGTAAAAGCCTATATTTACTGATTGCGATGACTGCCCGCAGTATGAACGCTATGGAGGGGCATCAAAATAATAATAATAATAATAATAATAATAATAATAATAATAATAATAACAACATTAACAGCATAGTGCTTCTGTGGGAAACTGCAGCACCTCCATTGTTGTGATGCTT
Organism: Acipenser ruthenus; assembly: GCF_902713425.1. NCBI lineage: Eukaryota > Metazoa > Chordata > Actinopteri > Acipenseriformes > Acipenseridae > Acipenser > Acipenser ruthenus. The sequence goes on along the minus strand of NC_081193.1, from coordinate 44,226,422 downwards.
CTAATTTCTTTCAAATCAAAACACAAACATCTCAACATCTGGCGAAAACGATTCTGTGACATTGTCTATATATAAAAAAAATGAATCCCAGGTTTGTTTACATCCAGGAGCTGTCACGTAAAACACAGACGCAGTTTCACTGAATTACATACTTATATGTGGGCTAGGAAGGAAGTGGGGGTGGGGCTTGCATACTAAAATAATACTATATAGGCTTGTGGCAGGATGGCTTGGGTGATGACCAGAAATAAAAGATTTGAACACAAAGCAAAACGCTCAAAATAAATGACACGTGGGCCAAAACAAACAAATACGGAACACAAATAGTAACAAGTAGTATGCTGGTTGCAAAACCAGCATACGTAGCAATTGTTATATCCTGTAATAATAGTTTTCACAACTCAATTTTTGTTCCGCCTGTACACACTCCCCGTGCAGCCAAACCTGCAGGTCTTTTATATTCTGGCAGAGGGATTAACTGGCTCTTAATTACACTATGTAACACAATTTTTGTTCCTGGGTAGTAAGTGTTATTTCCTAATTGCTTATGCCTCAAAAGTATAGAAAATGGCTATTATTCCCCACAAACTTTGCTTTTGTGACCAGGACAGTGATATTTTGAAATTTACCTATTTCCAATGAGAAAACGGGCGAATTTGTGTCTTTTCGTTCACATAAAGTCAGAAAAAAACAACATATGAATCCAAATTAACATGTATTTATACTAAAGTAATACAAAAATGACTACAAAAGATTTAGAAGTGAGTAGTTTTTCGAGATTTACGATTATACTGTAAATCACTTTCACGAATCTGCCCCCAAATGTAGTCTCCCATCATGTTCTCGTTATACTGTCCTTGGTAGCGGCGTTCAAAGTCCAGTTTATCCTGGTGGAAGCGCTCGCCTTGCTCCTCCGAGTACGCTCCCATGTTCTCCTTGAATTTATCAAGATGAGCATCAAGGATATCGACTTTGAGGGACATCCTACAGCCCATTGTGCTGTAGTTCTTCACCAGAGTCTCAACCAGCTCCACATAGTTTTTGGCCTTGTGATTGCCCAGGAAGCCCAGAACCACTGCGACAAAGCTGTTCCAAGCCGCTTTCTCCTTACTAGTGAGCTTCTTGGGGAATTCATTGCACTCCAGGATCTTCTTTATCTGTGGTCCGACGAAGACACCGGCTTTGACCTTTGCCTCAGACAGCTTAGGGAAGAAGTCTTGAAGGTACTTGAAGGCTGCCGACTCCTTATCTAGAGCTCTGACAAATTGTTTCATAAGGCCCAATTTGATGTGCAGTGGTGGCATCAGCACCTTCCGGGGGTCCACCAGTGGCTCCCACTTGACGTTGTTCCTCCCCACAGAGAACTCGGTCCGCTGTGGCCAGTCCCGCCTGTGGTAGTGCGCCTTGGTGTCCCTGCTGTCCCAAAGGCAAAGATAGCAGAGAAACTTGGTAAAACCGCCTTGGAGACCCATCAGGAATGCCACCATTTTGAAGTCTCCTACGACCTTGATGCCATCTCAGAAAAATGCAGATATGTATCCACTTAGGCAGCTGGAACTAAGCTGAACTGGTGGGCTTAAGACCCCTGTATTTATACTACTATTTATATTACTGGAACGTTCTAGAAGTTACTCCAAGTTTACTCAGCACTGAATCTATCTGGAATGTTCTGGAAAATAGGTAAATTTCAAAATATCACTGTCCTGGTCACAAAAGCAAAGTTTGTGTGGAATAATAGCCATTTTCTATACTTTTGAGGCATAAGCAATTAGGAAATAACACTTACTACCCAGGAACAAAAATTGTGTTACATAGTGTAATTAAGAGCCAGTTAATCCCTCTGCCAGAATATAAAAGACCTGCATCTTTGGCTGCACGGGGAGTGTGTACAGGCGGAACAAAAAGTGAGTTGTGAAAACTATTATTACAGGATATAACAATTGCTACGTATGCCATTTTCTATACTTTTGAGGCATAAGCAATTATGAAATAACACTTACTACCCAGGAACCAAAAACAAAAAAAAAATTGTTACACGGTGTTATCTTGATGTCCCCTCGGCCATAGTTTGCAGGAGTTTAACAAATCTGCGTGACTGTCAGCTAATTAAATAATTATTAGCCAACAGTCACGCAGTCTCACGAGTAAAATAATAATACGAAACATGCACAGGGACGGGGAGTACCTTGTCACAAGGCTATACAAAACAAACACGTGCTGTATTGTAATACAAGTCAAAATAACGCGTCTGGCGGGTCTAGGTAGAAATGCGTATACAATTATTTTTGCAGATCTGTCGCTCAAATGCCATCAGAATATCTAACACATATATTTAGGAAAAAAATAATTTATACCCGAATCTCGCCCACAATAGGGGGGTCGACTTTTACACAAGGTCGACTTTTACTCGAGCAAATACGGTAAATACATTACAAATAATTTTAAAAGAAATATGATAGAATGTGTTTTTGGTTATGGTTACACCAAGTCAACATTGTTATTAGTTAAGTATGTTTTACTGTATGTCTGTCCAGTGTTAAAGGAGTGTTTGTTGACTGAATGATTTTGAATTTCATGAGGAACAAGGAAGCTGTTTTCTGGATTGAGTTCAAAAATGGGATATGTAGATCTCTTAAATCTCTGATTAAAATACACTTGAAAGCTACATTTTGTTGTTACAGTTAGAGTACTCTATTGCAGATATGTGTTTTATATCTGTTCTGTGAATGGATATTATTTATTTATTATTTATTATTTATTTCTTAGCAGACACCCTTATCCAGGGCGACTTACAATTGTTACAAGATATCACATTATTTTTTACATACAATTACATTATTTTTTACACATATTTTTTTTTTTTACATACAATTACCCATTTATACATTTTTATTTATTTTTTACTGGGGCAATCTAGGTAAAGTACCTTGCTCAAGGGTACAACAGCAGTGTCCCCCACCTGGGATTGAACCCACCACCCTCCGGTCAAGATTCCAGAGCCCTAACCACTACTCAACACAATTATATTGTTAGATAATCAGTGTGATTTGTAACGAAACAATGAATGAGCATTGCTACCTCCCCTGGACACGCTTGTACTGGTGACAGATTATTTTCAGGTTAAATATTCTAAATAAATAAAATCTGTCATCCTGTGTCTGTATTTCAGAGAAGAGGTGGGGGAATCCCTACAACTCCGGCCAGAGCTTTGATAAACATGAAATGCCATTTAAACAACTCTGAAATGCCATAATAAACCAAACTGCAACTAACAAAAATCTATACTGTATAACTTGAGAAGGTTCATATCAGTAAGGAGGTATAATAAAGAAACACTTACAAACCGATCCCTATGCGTACAAACGTAGAACCAAACAATGTTATTCAAGGTCACTCGTGGTGTTTGTTTTTTATTCTGTAACATGAAAAAAGAATTTTCTCTTTTCAAAAAAATACCTTGACCTTGGTGTACATATTTTTAAAGTATGAGTATCTGTGGTTTCAATTACTTTAACCAACCAGTCTCATTGAAAAGCACTGCACAATAGCATTAACTGAATTGCCAGTGGAAATGCTAGAATGTCAAGTGCATATTATTAATATGAAGAGACCAGTCAACTTTTACATGTGTCAAAATATACACTTTAGAAACCATTACAACATAGTTAGAGTTATTATTACCATTTGAACTATACACATGCTTTATTTGTACTTCAGATGTATTTGTATTTAATTCCCATAGTTCCAGTTTCAGAAGCAACCCCCCCCCCCAAAAAAAAAAAAAATAGTGGAACAAAACTAGACCGTAGTACCAATGAGTTTATTTCTATTATTTTTTTGTGATTACATTTTTATTGTGTTTTATACATATCAATAAACAACATCTCTTCATACAATGATGAGCCCTCCCCCCTTCCCTGGACCCCATGAGAGTAATTTGACACAGAAATTAGATAACAGGTAGACAACGTACACCGACAATTTCCACATTTCCCAACCGTCCCAATGACAATTAACTCTTTCCGGTCCATTGTCGGACTGGGTCCGACATTGCAATTATTCCTCACAGGTCCTTTGTCGGACTGGGTCCGACATCATTATAGCAACGCAAAAAACGGGTTTCTAGTCGTTTTTTCTCCGGAAAAAGCCGAGAAAACCATTCAATTGCCGAGTGGGAGCGACAAGTCGAAAAAAAAAAAAAAAAAGGCGTATCTCATGATTAGTCATACATGGTATCTGGTATCAGATAACGGGACGGGTCGTAAGTAAACAAGTTGGCTGACTGAATCAGCGCACAGAAAACACGGACATTTACAGAGCTTTTTTGAGATGTTATAGTAATAAAATAATGACTTGGATCGCATTATTGAGGAGTTTGGTGATAAAACGAGTGATCCGGAGATGATCGATCGGTATGTACGACTATTATTATTATTATTATTTATTTCTTACATAGGTGAACGCTATAGCAAACGAAAGGGTGGGGCGGGGCTGGAGATGCCTAATGAGTGCTTTGTTGATATGCAGGGCCATTTAAACCCGTTTGACTGTGGAAAAAAATACCTTTAAACAGCGCGTCTAAAATTAACTGCGCGTGTGAAAATTAATTAGACCTGATGTGCGATTAATAAATGGACTGCAAAGGGTTAAGTAGCAGTCAATAGATTAGTTATCTCAGCCGCTGCTTCCCTCCAAGTCTCCAAAGTGGCAGTTTTTGCCATATTTATCCTGGCAGTAGATAGCTCCAACACCACTGTGTCATTGAAATATGATAACCACTGCCTCAAATGTCTTCTATATGGAGTTACTGGAACTCTAGGTCAGGGAAGTGAGACTCACTATCCCCCCAGAGGGGACCGACACAGAGACACGCGGCATATGAAAAAAAGTGAGGAAAAAGCAAACGCAAGAGAAAGAGCAGGTCTGTGACTGGGTTTAAACAGGCAGATGAAATTAGGATTGGATGAAGCCCTGGCTCACACCTCCCGAGCTCCACTAAAGTTGACATTTCACGGGGCGGGAACCAGGGCTGCAATAGGAAGGGAATGTTTTTGCAACTTAGGATTGGAGGATTGGCCTCTAGAAGAGGGGAGAGAGAAAAGGATGGGCCGGACTCTAACTGAGAGAGCCTTGCCTATGGAGTC